>NC_135320.1:20134330-20434330 GCF_048772815.1 Callospermophilus lateralis
CCTCAACCACCAAATGTGACTATATTCAGGGAGAGTGCCTTTAAGGAGTTAAAGTTAGATGAAGTCATACGGGTGGGGTCTGTGTTACTCTGCTTGGGCTGCTGTAACATAACACCACGTACTGTGTGACTTTACACAACAGAAACTTATTTCTCATAATTTTGGAGGCTGGAATGAGTGCTGGATGATTAAATTTCTAGTGGGGATTATCTTCCTCCTTGAAGATGGCCACTTTTCATTATGACCCTATATGATGGAAAAAGAGCTCCAGTGTCTCTTCCTCTTGTAAAAGTGCCAGATTTATTGGATCAGAACCCCATACTTATAAACTTATTTGCCCTCAGTTACTTCTTACTTTAAGACCTTGTTCCCAAATCCTGTTACATTAAAGGTTAGGGCTCCCTGAATTTAAGGGAGGTGCAATTGAGTCCAGAGCAGGATCTGTTATGATGGGATTAGTGCCCTTCTAAGAAGAGACATCAAAGAGCTTGTTCTCTCTTTTTCTATGTGCATACTGAGGAAAGACCGTGTGAGGACACGGTGAGAGGCCAGGAGGAAAGCCCTCCCACAGGGAAATGAAATGGACCAATTGCGTTATGTTCGTGTACAAATATGCAACAATGAAGCCCACTATTACATATACTTAAAATGCACCAATAAAAAAATGTTTTTTAAAAAGAGAGCACATACTCTAGAAACCAAATTTGCCTTAACTTCAATCTTGGACTTTTAGCTTTCAAAACTAAAATTAACTCCTCTTGTTTAATGCTGGGAGCCATCATCCAAGTAGGTATGACAATTTCCTTGCCAGCGTATCCCCATGTTTCTTTAGTGGAAGGACTCATGGAAATAGGACATTTTGCAGCGACATTGCATGTAAGGTGACCTTGCTCAAGGACCAGGGCGGATCCGTGTTTAGGGTATTCCCGGTTTAGTATAATCCGAGTTTAGGGCGTTCCCCGTTTAGAATAGGGCATATCCTGCTGCCTGAGTTCCCCTTGAGTTCTCACGGGATTCAGAATATATTTGGGAGACAGAAGCCCATGAGGTGTGGATTTGGGCAGAGAACGTGGATTTCCCCAGAGCGTGCCGGTGTGAGTTCAGGAATAAAGAGTTGCTGTTTGAATCTACAAAGCTGTGAGTGGCTCGTGATTTGTGCCCAGCCAGACTGCGGCAGTTTAAGCCTCCCAGTCTGTGGTATTTGATTATAGCAGCCCAAGCAGACTAATATAGATATGGATGATTTGGAGGTACAGCCCTGGTGCTGGGGTGCTGAACATACATTATCTCACAGAGCTGGGCATTAACTAATGCTGACTCCTTTTCTACCAGAGCTTCCTCATGGTCAACAAGGCCTCTGTCCTCCTGTCTCTTATCTCTTAGCCCTTCTAATCTGGCCAGCCCTAATAACCTCTTCCAGAATCATCTAGCTCTCTATTCTTGCAATTGTTTGTTTCTCTGTGTTATGCCTTTTTGTTTGTTTGTTTGTTTTTGGTACCAGAGATTAAACCCAGGGGCGCTTTACCACTGAGCCACATCTTTAGCTCTTTTTTATTTTTATTTTTATTTATTTTGAGACAGGGTCTTGCTAATTTGCTCAGGCTGGCTTTGAACTTGAAGTCTTCCTGCCTCAACCTCCCAAACTGCTGGGATTACAGTCATGTACCACCACACCCAGCATGTTATACTTTGTTTAAAGGTTACCATTTGTCAAAACATATATACCCCCTTTTCCTAAAAACAGACACTTTTTTGTCATTTAAAATATCTCGAATATGTTATTTTTCTTATATGGATATTGAATCTTGTTGTATTCCTACTATAATAATCCTGTCCCTTTCCTGCCCAACTTAAGCCTGTGGCTAAGATAGGGGACTGTCTCAATCAAGAACATGTAAATGAAAATGTACCTTAGTATATTTCAAGACATTACCTCATTTCTCCAAGTAGTAATTATTGGGGGAAAAAATGATATCTGATTTGAAAAGATTTTTTAGCTTTTTGTTACTGTGACTAGAAGACCTGACAAAAACAATTTTAGAGAAGAAAAGTTTATTTGCAACTCAAATTTTCAGAGGTCTCAGTCCATAGACAACCAACTCCATAGCTTCAGGCTGGAGATGGGGTGGCATATCATAGCGGAGGGGTGCAGTGGAGGAAAGCAACTCAGAGAGAGAGAACTTCACTCACCAGGGACAAAATATAAACCCCAAAGGTAGGCTCCCCTGTGACTCACCTCCTCCAGCCATACCTTACCTAAACCGCCCAGTTAATCCTTATCAGCAGATTAATGCACTGATTAGATTAAAGCTCTCAAACCCAATTATTTCACCTCTAAGCTTTCTTGCATTGTCTCACACACAAGCTTTTGGGGGAGCTCCTCATATCCAAACAGTTAACAAAAGACTTAGAGGCTACAAGAGGCAATATACCAGGATGGAAATGACCATGCATGCTGAAAGTAGAAAGTGATTAATGCTGTAAAAGAAGTTTAATTACCCCGAAATAGGAATCTAATGAAGGCAAGATAACTCAGGAAATGTTGCATAGAAAATGTATTAACTTACACTCTGAAAAATAAGTAGAAATTGAAAAATGGAACTTGATAAACATCCTTGGGGAAGAAAACAAATGCAGTTGGCCTTTCATACCTGTAGAATCTGGATCTGCAGTGTTCACGTTTACAGATTCAAACACCAGGGATTGAAAATATTTTTAAAAATTGTATCAGCTGGGTGCAGTGGCACACACATGTAATCCCAGCAGCTTGGAAGGCTGAGGTAGGAGGATTGTGAGTTCAAAGGCAGCCTCAGCAAAAGCAAAGCTCTAAGCAACTCAGTGAGACCCTGTCTCTAAATAAAAAATACAAAATAGGGCTGGGGATGTGGCTCAGTGGTTGAATGCCCCTGAGTTCAATCCTCAGTACCCATCCTCAAAAAATTTTATCTATACTGAACACATACAAACTTCTTATATGGTCATTATTCCCTAAACAATACATTGTACAATTATTAACACAGTATTTAATTGTATTAGGTATTATGAATAATCTAGAGGTAATTTAAAGTATATAAGAGGATTGTGTAGGTTATATGCAAATGTTGCACCGTGTTATGTAAGGTACTTAAGTATCCTCAGATTTTGACATCCACAGGAGTTCTATAACCAATCACCCATATATTCAAGGGACCATTATATATAAGAATAAAAATGAAAGTTTCTTTATAAGAATAAAAAGAAAATTCTTTTTAAATATTTCAAGGGGAAACTTTCTTAAAATGTGCTCATCATAAGTATGTTTTTTCTTTTCTTTAAATATTTTTATGAGAATTCTGCTTGGAGACGTCAATTAACCACTCTCTATTACTTACTGCTTATACTTTAAAGAAAGCCTTTTACTTATTTAAAATATTCTTATGTCGGCATTTCATGAATCCATATTTCTTTCCTACACATACTCAAAAAATAAAAGTAAGATTTGACTTCCACTAAGAGAGAAATATTCCCATCTGTATTAAAGAAATTCAACCGCCTGCTTTTAGCAGTGAAGGGAGCCTTTTGTATCCATTGTCACCGAAACAGGAATTGGAGCTTTGATTAAAACTCAAACTCCTACAAGTTGTCTCAAGTAATGGGAAGGGGGAGGATAATGGGAGTCTCTTTAAGCCCAGGACTCAGGCAAACCTCAGACAAGGACCAGGATAAGTGTACCATGGGCTGTACTGCTCTACTTTCATGTGACTCAGCTTCATTTTGGAGGTTCAGTCTTCAGCCTCCCCAACGTCTTCATCTGCGTCTCACGGTTTCTGTTTCCTCATAGCCTGAGCATCCACATCCCCATCTCTACTCCCTGTCTATATCATGATCTCACAGCTCTCTAACAATCAGTGCTAACTTTTTGATTGTCTCTTTGTTTTTTGTTGGTTGGTTTTTATCTTTTATCTGCATTGTTAACAGAGAAAGTCTCTGACTTCGCTTATCACTGTGAACCAGGTCACATCATGTCTACCAGGTATACTGTAGGGATGCCTGGCACTTGTGTGAGATGTTCATTTCTGGTGCATTCAACTTGATGTAGAAAGTGCGGGTCCATGGTATTCACAGGATTTTCTCCTTAGGAGGGGCTGGAAAAGACAATTTCACTTGGAATACAGTCCAGTCTGGAAAAAAAAGTCATGATTGACATCTTTGAATGGACAGCAAATTTGATTAGTTAAGAATTGAAACATAAGATTTCTGTCTCTCAGGTCTTCTCTGAAGAAGTTCAGGAGTTCTATGAAGAAATATGCAAATCTGCTAATTTACATGCAAAGATATGTCATCCTAATATCCAACATCATGATCTGTTTCAAAGTCAAGCTCTTTCAGGCTTAAATACAAAACTGAGGGTAGTATTGGGTGTTGTTTCTTGTGATCCTACACAAGTAAATCTTAGCTGGGCTTGAGAGAGAGGAGACACAGAGAGCAAGTATCCAGGCACTTTGCTTAAATCACACTCTGCTTAGTTTTTCTTAAACTTCCAAGAAGGATTGTTCATGATCTGTTTCAGTTTTTTCTCCTATGCTACTCATAACATGAAGTAAATGTATTATATGAATAGCAGCTAATCAGCAGAGCTTGGTTTATTTTTGCTTTTTAATGATTTATTTGATATTGAAAAAATTTGAAAGCCTATAGAATCAATATATTACATATAGCAAGGCTTATGTTTGATTTTTGCCTTCAGAGAAGCTTTGCATTTCTGTGTAGCCAGAGGCAAAGAGAATTAACTGCATGGACTTGGGCATGTGAAATCTTGCACTGATATTGCCACTAACTTCCTCTGTGTGTGTGGTCACTCCCTGGCCACAAACAACTTCCTCAAATCTACAATAGTAGAACTTGAACCAGATGACCTGTAAGCTTGCATCCAAACCCAAAAAACAACAATGTGGGTTCACTGCAAACGTTCTTTAATTTAATGTTTGGTGAAACTAGGAGTCAAACCCAAGAGCATTCTGCCGCTGATTTACACCCCTAACCCTTTTTGTGATCCTGTGCCTCAGCATCTCAAGTAACTGGAATAACAGGCATGTGCCACCATGCCCATCTCTTGCTACCTTCTTTGCAGTTTGATTCATTTAAGTGTAAGTTGTCAAAAAAAGACTTAGTTCTCAGAATGTGTTAGTCAGACTATTTTCCATCACTATAACAAATAACTGAGATAACCAACTTATATAGGTTTATTTTCTTATATAGGTTATTATATAGGTTTATTTTCACTCAAAGTTTTAGAGGTTCTACTTTAGGATCAGGTGAACACACTGCTTTTAGGCCTCTTTTGGTTATGCTGGATAACAATGGTGGGCAGTGTAGGAAGAACAGAAAGGTTCACCTCATGACCAGGGAGCAAAAGAGAGTGAGTGAGAAAGGGGTCCAGGGTTCCACAATTCCATTCAAGGACACACCACAGTGACCTAAAAACCTCCCATGAGACCCCACCTCTTAGAAGTTTCACACCTCTCCATAGTGCCACTCTGAGGACCAAACCTCTAATGCATTGTGCCTTTGGGGATCACTGAAGATCCAAACTATAGCACAGAAGTCTAGAAATTGTTTATTGCATAAAAATTCTGAAAATCAATGCTACCTTTAGCTCAATGGAAACAGCCAGATTTAAATCTAGATACGACATGATTTCACTTAGGTGACCTTCTAGGAAAGGCAAAAACTTAAGGATGAAGGATGGATCAGTGCTTGCAAGCAGGTTAGTGCTCAAAAGATGGTTTAAATAAAAATGAGATGCACATAGGAATTTAGGGATGTGTGGCAGAAATATGATTGTATGCATCTTTCAAAACTCATTGCATCCTACCCCAAGTAAGGAAATTTCATCCTATGTTAAATTGTGAAGCAAAATTTTAAAACTCAACCTGGATCAATAGTTCATCATCTTTAGTTTTCAATATAGTCAAATTATTAACAAGCACTTTAGATGCCTAGTACTGTACCTCGGTGATAACAGAACTCCTATTTCTTTATTCTCAGCCAGATGGTTTCATTGTAGTGCCCTCCTCTGTCCCCAACACTGACCTAGTTTTTAAGACAGAATTTAGAGTTCCTGCTGTTTGAGATAATGAGGTGGAAATGCCTCTCCTCTCAGGGTGCAGTCCGGCTGGCAAACGAGCTTGCCTTTAGACTGTGGGCAATGACACCATCCACTTAAGTGCTGCGATTTTCCACTTGGGCTCAGATTGAAGGTTGTGATGATTAGCGTTGGCAAAGTCTGCTGATTAGCACGCAAAGATAGCAAGGCAGTAATTGACCCAAGGAAAGTTCCTTTCAGTATAATGGAAACAAGAAGATGGTTAGATTCCTAAGAACAAAGGGAAGGAACTTCCTGCGGAATACTGATGCTGTCAGCTTTGAAGTTCTGAGAATCAGTCACAGCAGAATGGATGCCAATTGTGATGGGAGAATGTAAAGTTTTCCGGGAAGACACACGCTCAGGGCTAATACATTTCAGATTCTGCTCTATCTACCTGTCATCAGGTGAGCTTTCTCTGCTTTGCTTCCCACACCAGGTCCTTCCAGGTCGTCAGCCTTGAACATTCATCTATGTGTGCTCAAATCATACTTTACCTTCCACCCTGATTCATCATGGAATACTTTGGGGTGTTTTTAAAAAAGAGAGACAAAGAAACAATGGGAAGATATATGCCTTGTCCCAACTCAGCTGCCCAAACCCTAAATTTCTGTGAGTCTCATCTTATCATTAAACACTGAGGAAAATACTACTTGTGCTTCTTTGGGATATTCTTATACTGAAAATGGACAAGCACCCCACCAGTATCGATGATATTGTTGTTGCTACTATTATAATGGATTTCAAGAATGAAATGAGGAATATAAAGTACATCTTCTTCTGTCTTTTAGGTTTGATATTTGGAGTCCAACAAATGGACCACACTTACAAAGCTCAATTTTGTTACCTGAATTCTGGCCCCATGACTGCACACCTAAGCTACTGCCGTGGTCCCAGCCTCTCTGCCAGATTCTCTGGGCCTGCTACTATTTTATGATCCAAAATTACCGTTTTAAAAGTCTAACATTCATCCCATACCTACTTCATCTTCTCCTTTCTAAAACTTCTATTGGATTTCACTTCACTTTACCTACATAATATTCAAACTCCAAAGTCACTTTATAAAACCAAGCCATTTAAATCCAATCCTAGTTGTTATATTTCCTCTCATATGATAGATTTGCCAAGAATAAGAATTACCTCTAATTCTCAGGGTTTTCAGAATGTTCTTTAATATAATGAATATGCCTAAAACTAATAAGCATTCCACCATTGCTTCAGTCCTTCTTCAGACTTTGGATTTGATTTCCATAACCTGTCTTCCCCCGGGGCCTTTCACAGAAGCCTGTGCTCTAAAAAAAATCATAGAAGTGACTTTATATATCTTAAATGTATCTTTACCCAGATAATTTCTTATAATATCAATTCAAATGATAACATCAGTTTCGTAATCTTAACTGGTCCTAACCAAGAAATTAAGTCCTTTTTGTAATTGTCCTAAAAATTTTCCTACATAAAAAATGACAGTTTGGGTTCATTCTTTTTTTTTTTTTCGAGATGTTTATTTCTCAAAGCAATTTTTCAGACAAGATGAAGTTGAGAATGCTTTCATTTTATATTTGACAGTAACATTGAGTGAAAATGACAGCATTTATTAATCCTCTGGCCTCTCTCGAGGCTATCCTTTCTGAATCAATTGTCATGATTTGTAAGTAGAACACCACCCTGATTCTCTACGTTTCTCTGATTACTCTTTCTGATTGCTAGTGAAAACCTTGCCTGGGAGGGATTTGATCACACTACATCAGACACCTACCCTATGAATATTGTTCAGAATTAACACGATGATATAGAACCCCAACTTTTCCTCCTGACCTTCCAAAACAGGGCTTTACATACCCCAAAGTGAATTTAAGCAACTCCCCTCAATTCCCTGCTTTTACAGATTCAGATATAATGTAGACTTAATATCTCTTATATATATATGAGAGAAAATAATTTCCCTTTTAACGACATCTAAAATTTTTGAAATACGTCCTTTTCTAATTGATTTATGGAAACACAGTAGGCCTTGAGATGCATTTGGCTTTTGGGGATTGTTTTGTTTGCTTGTTTTTAAGTTATTTTCATCTAAGTGCATGGCATTCCTTTCTAAGTATATCACGGAGAGATTAATGTTTCACTTCATGTTGTGCTGGTATTGGTTTTAAAAGTGTTTTAGTGGGTGAAGGCTAAATGTGATGTGTCAGCTGAAGTCCTCTGAGAAATAAATGCTAAGGCAGAGTTGTACGTGCAAAAGGGCCATTGGGGGAGTGCCTGTGGAGCTGTGGGTAGAGAGAGTTATGTGAGTCTGACATCCCTGCATGACTCAAGATGCAGCATGTTCCTGGGAAGATCTCAGTTAGGGCTGATAGAAATCCCTGGGCCTGGTGGGGGGTGGACCTGTGTCAGAAGAAAAAGTCCTGGTACTAATCCCATATCTTGCTCAGGCATTTGCTGAGAGCAGCTTTGGGGGTATGTGGCTTTGGCATGAACTCTATAGAGAGTCTGAAGGTATGACAACCAGTAATGGACCTTATAACGGATTCTTTTGGAGGGAGATTGGAGTGGTATATCTCCACGACCATTGCATGTGCCCAGAAAGGTCACATTATAGACAATTAATTAATTTAAATTAATGAAAGGTGTCAATAATAGTCTTCCTTCAGTAGTTGAACCTGAACCCTGTCTAAAGGGTCTAAGGAACCAACCTCAGATAAGCCACATCATAACTGAATTAGAGCAAATCGTTTTTGTTCAAAGATTTAAGTCGTGTTTGTTTTATTATGTAATTTTATAATGTTTACAGTACAATCCTAGGTGAGCAATTAGGCAAATACACATCATGATCTGGGTGTTTCTGCCATTCAGGATGGATCAAGAATGAAAGCCTGGAGGAAGCTTATATCCATTGAGGCTGACTTGCTGGGTGGAGAGTGAGCTGTGGCAGAAAAGAAAATCCAGACCCAATAATAACAAAGGGGTCAATGAGAGAACTGAGACCCATCTGCTATAACTGGCTATGGACTGGGATTTTAGTCACAGTCCTAGGACATAATTGTTGGGATTGTGTCTCCACTTCAGAAGAGAAATATTAGCAAAACCAACCTAGTGAGATTCAGGAATCCAAGAAGCATGCTGCTAACTTCTACCTAGAGACAAGATCGGTCTCTGACACTTCATGGGACTGGTGATTCTATTCATGGATATCAGAGGAGAGAAGAGAGTGGTAAGAGGGAATCCAACAAATAATGATCTTACTGGATGCAGCTATCCACTAGGCTAGGATTACAAAAAAAAGAAGTATGTAAATATGTTTTAGGATATGTCAGCCTTCATTATTCACAAGGCTTTATACAATTTTATATAATTTGATATATCAAGTTTTACTCATTATATTTCCTCTTATTTTCACCGACATTGAACATTTACTCTCTTCCACCCGTTGCAGACATGAGTAATAGATAACGTGCATGGGTTGCATGCTCAGCTAGAGGGCTGGACATGCAATATAAGGGGACTGTGTGGGTTTCATCCAGGTCTATTTTCCCCAGGCATCCTCTGAGTAGGACAAAAATGACTTTACTTGATGGAGGTAACAAATGAGGTTGGATGTGTGGCATTCTTGGGGAAATTCACAGAGGTGAAGGGATATTAAAGAAGTCTGATAAGATTAGGGGATTGGATCTGGGAAAAATCTAGAAAGTTTCCCTTGAAATCATGGACTGTCTACTTGCAATTTTAAGCTTCTCATTTACTCCTCTTTGGCCTCACTTTCTGGTATAATGAGAGTCAAGTTATATTTTTTTACAACCAAGTGTTTAATATTAGAAGAAGTTTTAAGTAAAGACACAATAGTTTTATCTTCAAATTTTCTGGATAGTCAGTATGGCAAAGAACAAAAACACCAAACATCTCAGTAATGAAGGTATAAAATAAGTCTGTTAAGAGGCTAAGAAGGGCAAAGTGATTATGCCCAATAGCTAATTTTCCAAAAAGGACATAAGAAAGATTTATGTATAAATTAATGCTTTAATAAAGTTAAAAATACAAATATAATGACTCTCAATTGAGTTAACCAGAAGCAAACATATTGTAGCAAAAAAAAGCCAATTAAGAGAACATAGAAAAATGTTACTCAATAGAAGGGAAAAAATACCAGATAGTTATACTTATTTAAAATTATACTTGAAACAAAACACAAGAAAACCATTGGATTGACTACCACGTGGGTTGCCATGTACACTGGTTTAATATTGCAACACAAAACATTTTCCAATGATACACATTTAGTTTCCTAAATGACTACGTTAATTCAAATTGCCATGAGTTCCAAAATTCTTATTTTCTTGTTAAATTAGGAAGTGAGAAAAAGATTGATAAAAAGCCTTGTGCAATAGATAAAGGATATGAATCCTTAAAACATTAGAAAATAAACTGAATAAAATGTTTTTATTATAGATGGCACTAGGTAAAATATTGCTCCTTCCCTCAACTCTACTGTGTTCTATGTCCCAAATATATTCTGTCATTGCATAATATAATTTACTTTCATTTAAAATAGTAGTGTGTCCCTTTACTACCAGGAAAAGGTCAAAATCAAAAAATGTTTAAATGTGAATTAAGTTGAATAACAATGCACCAGTGTTATCTTCTTTTTCTCTTCCAGGCATTTTATAAATTCCATAAAGAGTGGTTTAGAACCCTGAATTAATGAGCATAATTTTAGTTGCTTTAGGTTACAACTGGCTGGCTTCAGCAAAGGTTGAAAGGCTAGATGTAGGTCTGAGTTAACTCACAGGGCCCATCTCCTTCCTGGGACAGAGGTGACCTTTTTCCTTTCAAACACCCTTCAAGCGCACTTTGATCAATTTTCTTATCATTGTTAGGGTATTACTGCCTAAGGGGCAAAAAATGAATAAATTTAGAAAATGAAGAAAAGAAGCCAAGGTTTGGAGAGAGAGACTTTAGATGCATTAATCTCCACTACCTTGTAAATATTTTGCTACCATCAGAAGAAAGTTAGATCTTTTAGATGCCATTGGATAAGAAAAAGAACGGCTTTCAATTTTTACACAATGTCAGTTTGTTAGCAAGTTAGTCGTGAAGGCAATGCAGAGAAGAATTGTGTCATTTTCTTATTGTAATACTAACTGTTATGTCTGGTTACACACTGGCAGAAGAGAAACCTGCCCCTGAGCAAGGGCAAGTCTAAATGCTGTGAGATTTTCATGCCGATCCCCTGCACAGTAGCAAGAGCTCAGTTTGTTCCTCTGCAGATTCACTCTCCTCTCTCTTGGGTTGTCAACACCTTAAATGACAACAAGGTGCGGAGGAAGCAGAGCTCTCAGAGAAACATGCAACCTTATTCTCACTTTCATCAACTGCTTGGAATTTCATCGTATCTCTTTTTAGAACAGGCGTCCTCAAACTCCAGTGTGATAAGAACCACTAGGGTCCTGGTGAAATGCAGATATTTGGGGCCCACCTTCTCCCTCAAGACTTTTGCATTAAAGAATAGCTAAGGCTCTTCCTAACATCTTGAACTCTTGGTGTGATCATAACATACCCGTTGTAGATTTGAAACTCTTCTCAAATTCTATCTTTACTGTGTTTCCTCATGTTTGCCTTGAATCCTAGTACCAAGCCTGAAAAATGGAAAGATTGGGAGAAAGGTCTAAACTATCTGGGAAGATAATAAGAGAACATGGTTTATATTCCTAATTTCCAGGCTCAAATAAACCACATCAAGGGTATTAAAAGAGACGGCAGGTGTGACACCAGAGTCACTGTTGGTAATTACTTGAAAAGCATGAAACCTGGGAGAGAATCCAAAATGGGAAGAAAGCAAATGTCTCCATTTTTTAAAGGGAAAAACAAAGGCTAGACATAGAAATTATGGGTTGGCAACTTGAGCATATGCTACTTTAAAATATCAATTAAAGAAGATGTTTGTGAGCAATTAAAGAGACTATGAAACTCTACATGATTTCATTGAGAAACAATGATGCCCGAGGTAGGATGGGAGAAATAAAGATGGAGGTAAAAAGGAGACATAAAGAAACAGCAAGGAAATAAATTTTAAATCTGAAGTTTTGAGTCCATTTCCCTGGCCCATCTCCGAGTCCTGTCAATCCCAAATGTCTAGGAAATCTGTAAATCTATCTGTGTGTTGTTAATCAACCCACCAACAAATAAAACAAAGAGATATATGAATTTTTTTTTAAAAATCTGCAATTTAGGGGACTTCCCAGTGCCACGTACTGATCTTATAGTGAGGACCATGGCAGCCTAGATTGAGCAGATGCCCATAAACCATCCTGAGATCATTGGACTTATACCATTCCCACATCATTTCCATACCCAATCCTCACCATGTAGCCTTTAAAAACAAACAAACAAAACTGTGAACCCCCAAATGGCATTTCTCACTCTTGGGATTGCATTGCCTGCATTCTCCCTTGATATGTATCTACTTTCTTAAATAAACCTCTGTCTGTGCTTCTGACTGGAGTGTGCTGGAATTCTTCTCTGTCATGTAAGCTAAGAGCCCCGCTGGAACCTAGTTGGGACCACATTTCTCTTGGACTCTTCTTTAAAGACACCTCTTCTAAATAGTCTCATATATATTTTTCTATTCCAAGTTTTTCTAACAAAAGGGAGGGGGAAACCCCTCCTACAAATGCCTGAAAAGAATAGGTTTGATTTAAAAATAATAATAAAAAATAACACCTTTAAGCCTGGCTGAGGTAAAAGAAGATGACTCAAATAGAAAAGGAGGGAAAAGGCCATGTTTGTTTGAGAACTGTAAGAGGTGGTCACTGTGAGGACACCTGGAGTCTGATCACAGCAGCACTTGTGGGAAAGGTGGAGAAGTCTGAGTTATTTTGGTTTGTTTGGTCTCTCTGAATTCTTCATCACACACTAGCATGTGATTGTAGCCCAAATTCCAACGACCTGTGTGGCCCCATAATTCCCGCATCTGAAAGTTCAGATTAACTTGGTCCCAGGTAAGTAGTGCCCTCAGGTGCTGGCAGTAGAACACAGTCTTTGGCTGGGAAAACGCTAAAACTAAGTAATAGGGATTCTTAGAGGAAAAGGACCGAGAACAATTAAAATGCAACATTGAAAAATGTACCATTTAAGATAGCTTGGAAAGATTTGGTATCTCAGAATAGATCTGCAAAACATGCTCAAGTCTGACCAGGGGAAAAAGTAGATAACTTTCTCTAAAGACATTTTATATTCATTATTGTTAAGATATTCTCTGCTTGGGATTTGCCGGCATAATCCCAATAGGATTTTAAATAGAACTTGATAAACTTATTATTCTATTAATATGGAAAAGCAGAGGGCTATTCTCCCCCAAGAGCCAAAGCATTCTTTAAGAAGAATAGATAGTAATGAAGCAGGGGTAGAGAGAGGACCTGGCCTTCTAGAAATCAATAGCTGGTGGTCACAGTGTAAAACTAAGGCAGGAACAGAGCAATAGGAAAAAACAGAGGCCAAACCACAGAGTTGCTATTGACTGAACTTTAGTAGATGTTGTTATCTCATTCAGCAAGGAAAGGATACAGTGCCCAATAAGGGGTACTAGGGCAGTTAGTTACCTGCTAAGGCAAAAATATGAGATTACTTCTTTGTGAGCTAGATCTTAGAGTTAACTTTAAGGAAGACAATACATACAATAAAGAAAATATTAGTAAACAAAAATATGTCTGTATTTAAATCTTCTGTTTATTAAAAAGACTCAAGTCCCAAACTGGAAAAAAAAAAGAAATTTTGACAGTGATCATCAAAATATCAATATCTAGACATATGCAGAACTCAGTTAGAAAATAAGAAACAACACAATTGAAGAATCAGAAGCATTCACGAACAAGTATTTCACTGAGAAAAAAAAAAACCATGGGAGGTCCATCAGCAAATGCTTTAATAAAATCTTCCTCTTATTAAAAACACTTTGTTTATGGCACACAGTAAATTTTAAGTGCTGTATGGATGGTTAGTATGCAGGTGGCCATAGAGAGAGTGAATATTTCATTATACACAAAATCTTGACCATTGGGTATCTTAATGATAATGGAATTTATGACCTGAGAATATTTTCTGGATGGTTCCGTATATGCCATGCAAAATTGCTCAAGGGCCTAATCTCCCTCTTGTTCGTATCTTGTATCAATATTTACCTGGGACTCTGCTCACGATGTTATTCAAATGCGGGTTAAGCCTCCCTCATCTGAAGATTCAAAATCTTAAATGCTCCAAAACCCAAACTTCTGGAGAGCCAACAAGATGTCACGTGTAGAAAATATCATACCTATCCTGATGTGACAGGTCACAGTTAAAATGCAAGCTTACTAAAAATATTGTATAACATTACCTTCATACTATGTATATAAGGTAGGTATGAAAAATAAACTTTAACTTCAGTCCTACACCCAGTTTATATCATTATGTATATACAAACATTCAAATTTCTAAAAAAAATCTGAAATCTGAAATATTTTTGGTTTAAATGATTCCAGATAAGGGATCCTCTACCTATATTTATCCTGTATGAAATCACCGCATGAGGTATCACTGAGCTGACACTTTCCTAAATTAGAACGCCCTAAATGTCCCTTATTAGTTTATCCTAGAAGATAGGACCAGTTTGACAGAAAGGAAAGTGGAATAGATGTAGGAAATGAAGATCAAAAGTCATAGAGGTGGACAGTTCATCACAACATACATGACAGTGGCCTGTAAATATCCAAAGTTAGTTACATGAAAGGGCAAGAAGATTTCATCTGCATTACTCCCAAGGAGGTCTTTGTACATTTCAGGGAGGCAGAATTTGGTTCCTCTTGAGAAAGAACTTTGTAAAAATTCCAATTATTCAATTAAAACTGAAAAATGAGGTGCTACACTCTCTACTGGGTGTTTCATTCCTACTGACAGCACCACTACCCCTAATTTTAAACTGGACTCATAATGATTAACTCTATTCCAAAGACTGGGAGATTGTTTGTTAAATGGAAGAGACTCCTTTACCTATTATTGCATCCCCACAAGCTAGGGAGATTGGACATGATATATCATAGGAGCTCTGAATTAAACAGAGCTGAGGAAGTGATGCTGAATTGCTTTGCTCAAGGAAACAATACCAGTTCTCCCCCTTTTCATGAAAAATCTTAACCTTCCATCATACCAGTGTGGTTCTCAGTTCCACTCTCTCTGATCTATTCTCTGACCACAGTCTGGAAGTAATACTGAGATTGAGAGGTGTGTCCACTCCACAGACAGAAAAGTGAATTAGGACTGACTGCTAGAAAATCAGGTGTTCGGGAGACCAGACAAAAATCAAATGCAGTTGTTAAGTGTTGGGAGTCTCCCCGGCTCCAAAGACTAACTTCCCCATCCTGCGAGAAGAGCCGTCCAATGGTGAGCCTTGCTGGCTCACATAATCCTTACCCACCAATCAGACTAGCCCTGCTGGCTCACATGATCCTTACCCACCAATTAGACTAGTCTTGCTGGCTCACCTGATCCTCACCCACCAATCAGATTAGCCTTGCTGGCTCACATGATCCTTACCCACCAATCAGAAAGCACCCATGCCAACTGTCAAACCGTTCAACCATTAAACTGACATAACTGTCAAACCACCCCCAGCTCTATAAATATGCAGAGCTCTTCCTCAATAAATGGGCATTTTCTCCAACGAGGAACCTTGGTGGTTCTTTCATTAAGGAAAGAAACATTACAGTTGCCAAAAGTTATACCAAATGATGCCACTCAAATATTAATAAGACATGTAACTCTTGTAAATGACTTTATCAGCTCAGGGTGCAAATATGTCATCACCGTTTATTTTCTTAGGTTGTTGTTTAAATTTTCTGAGTTGTTACAAAAATATAGAATCTTTTCAGGGTCTTTCCTACTTTAATACCACACCTAAGTTGCCAAATGGAAAGCAAAGACCAAAAAATAAAAAATAAATTCTGGGATAATACTCTGTTGGTTGAGGAAACATGACGGAGATATAGTCAGTTCTCCTGGTGAAACAGGCTTCTGATCCTTTTGCACTTCTTATTGCACAGGTTGTTGTTGCTGTGAACTGCTCCTTTGCAGTCTTGCAAAAATGTGTTCATCTGAGCCAGGTGTCGTGGCACACATCTGTAATCCCAAGAACACAGGAGGCTGAGGCAGGGGGATCGAACGTTCAAGGTCAGCCTCAGCAATTTAGTGAGACCCTCAGCAAATTAGCAAGACCCTGTCTCAAAAAATAAAATAAAAAGGACTGGGGATATGGCCATGGTAAAATTGCTCCTGCGTTCAATGCCCCCCCACCAAAAAAAAGTATGTTTATGACGTTCTATATGTCTCTGATGACAACACACATTTGAATTTGTGTCTATATCCAGATACTTAGCATTGTTTCCTCAAATGAAAATATTTGAGTGTAGCCAGATCCTCTCCGGTGTGAGCCTCAGTAGCATGCTGTTGTGAAACCTGCCTCAATGCCCCTGATCCTGAGTCAGGCAGGGTCTTTAGTTCAGATGTCCCCTGCCTTCTGCATCATGCCCCTGAAGGTTCCTTCTGGCCCATTCAGTGGCTATCACTCTGGGGTCTCCCTGATAAGCTCAATTTGGTTTTCTGTCTTCAAAGGTCAGGGAACATCAGGTAAAGTCAACGTTCCTTCCTTTCAGAAAGCACTCCCTCCCCTCACTTCACATCTCTGTCCTCTGGGGCTTACCCTTCTGAAGCCCCAGGGATAAAAGGGTTATTTGCTCTGCAGTTTGCCATCCAGGGGTCCCCCTGCAGCAGGCAACAAAGGCAAGCAGAAAACACAGACATCAATCATGACGTGTTTTCCAGAATCTCCCTGTTCTAAAAATGGGTCCAGATGCCCCTATTTCATCTCCACTTTGATTTATAAATAGAGCTCAACTAGACTTTAACCCAAATCAGTGAGGGCTATTTTAAGGTATCCTGCTCTTACCTAAGGCCAAATGGGTGCTCCAAAAAGAAATTCCTGAAATTCAACTCCAAAAGTCCTGGAAAGGAAAATAGATCGTCACCACAGCCCTCATGGACTGGGTTATCTCTCACAGCAACTCCACACAACTCGGAAAATTCTTTTTCTTTCTATCATCCAAACCTTCTTATTTTCCCCAAACATTATTGTTGAAAGATTTGATCTGAAAGAAAAGGTATGAGAAAAGCATGATGAAAGTTCATATGTACTTTATCTAGATTCACTCCTCTCTCTCTCTCTCTTTCTCTATCTGTGTGTGTGTGTTTATGCATATATTTTGACTGAACCATTTGAGAAATTGTTCCAAGCATCCCAGTATTTCACCTCTAAATATTTTATCACGTGTCTCAAAAGAATAAGAATATTGAGCTGGGATTGTGGCTCAGAGGTAGAGCGCTCACCTAGCATGCTTGAGGCACTGGGTTCGATCCTTAGCAGGACATAAATATAAAAAATAAAGACATTGTGTCCACCTATAACTAAAAAATAAATATTAAAAAAATAAGAATGTTCTTCTAGGTAGCACAGTACAATTATTTTCTCTGGAAATTAACACTAATACTATAGTCCATATTCAAATTCCTCTTTTTTTTTTTTTTTTTTTTTTTTTTACTTTTTCTGTCTATACTCAACCAAGGAGTTTATATTGCATTTAGTTGTCAGGTTTTTCTAATTTCCTGTTATGGAGCTCATGCTATTGATGAACAATTTCTTAAACTGCTCTATAGTTCATGTGATTGATATTTTTCAAGAGCTCTCAGGCCAGTCACATTGAAGTGCTCCTTTGTATTTGTGTGATTCTTCTCTTTTAGATCCAAATTATGCTTTTTTGATGGTGACATAACATATGTATTAAGCATCCTGTCTAAATGTCTGTTTCTACTAAATACCTTTTCTGAAAGCATCTTTCCCCATCTCTGTGGTTCTCTCCTTAGGACTTTGGTGAGCTCTGGGCTCACTTTTCTTTTTTAAATATTTTTTCTTCCCTAAAAAACATTAAAAATTATATTTTATGATTGTGTTGTTATAAACAGTAATCAGTCTCTATTAATGCTATTTATTATATATTGTTGTATTCCTTTTCAGATTCTGATATTAAAATAAATTATTCAATGAACCCCTAAAAACGTATCATAGGCCCAAAGTCACTGAGTCTAAAATAGACTAGTTGGCTTGACTCTCTCTTGTCCCAAGTATTCTCTCTGTCTCTGTCTCTCTCACAAAACCACCAGTCACCCAGCTCTGCCTCATCCCCTCTTTGTTTTAGTCAGTTTTCCAGTGTTGTGTGTGACCAAAAGACCCGACAAGAACAATATAGAAGAGCAACAGTTTACTTTGGCTCATGTTTTCAGTCCGTGGATGACTGACTCCATTGCTCTGGCTGACTCCTCTCCACAGAAAGGGCGTGGTGGAGGAAAGCTACAGTGGACTTGGCAAGTAGGAAGCAGAGAAAGCTCCAAAGGCCACACCCCCACACACACCCACCTCCTCCAGCCACACCCTACCTGCCTACAGGTACCTCTCAGTAATTCACATCAGTGGATTAATCCACTGATTAGGTTACACTTCTCATAGTCCAGTCATTTCACCTCTGAAATGCATTGTCTCCCACATGAGCTTTTGGGGAACACCTCTTGTCTAAAGCACAACACCCTCCCTCTCTGAGATACCACTGGTTACTAGTGATGAGTCCTGCTTCCTCATGTGTCGAATTATAACATTAGAGAAGCACGCCGAGGCAAGCATATTAAGCAGGGTTTATAGGCATGATGGCACACACCTGTAATCCCAATGGCTTGGGAGGCCTAGGCAGGAGGATCCCGAGTTCAAAGTCAGCCTCAGCAACAGCAAGGCTCTAAGCAACTCAGTTAGACCCTGTCTCTCAATAAAAAATCAAAATATAGGGCTGGGGATGTGGCTCAGTGGTTAAGCCCCCCTGAGTTCAATCCCTGGTACTCCTCCCACCAAAAAAAAAAAAAAAAAAAAAAAAAAAAAAGCAAGAGTAACATAAACTTCTCCCAGGAGGGAGAAGGGGACCCTCGCTGGTATCCTAGTACCCCAAGAAGTGAGGTGTTCTGCCTTTTTTGTATGTCCTAGGCTTCCTTTGTTCTCCTGCTCTCTTCTCCCTTATATCTCTTATGTGATTAGGCCCAGGGGCTGCTGGGTGATGCAGGGGATGCCAAAAGATAAGAAGAAGATGGGCTTCAGGGGCCAAGGTGGGGTGATCTGGGCAGGAAGGGGGCATAATTAACAACCTTATAACTCCCTGTAGGGAGGGATAATTCCTGGGACAGGTTACCTTGGCAACTGGTTGGAGCAGGGGCAGGTTATCTTGATAAGAGTGGATGAGGGGAGGGCTCTGAAGGCATCAGCATTTCCATCCCTCTCCAACTTCCCAGACCCAAACTGGCCTCGGTTCTGGTTTTGATTACCTGCCTTTAATTCTGGCTTCCTCTGGACAGTTCACATCTCTCTCCCTGGTCTGTCTTCTTTCCACATGAGGTTACAGTTTGCATTTTTCTCAGCTTTCTTTTCCTTTCCCCTCAGTACCCCTCACCCTCTGCACAGCAAGTGCCAGTGTGCAGGTATGTCATAAGGCCCTGCTCCTTAGGAATCAGCGGGTTTCTCTGCCTGACTTTATTATCTTTATCATTGGAAATCTGATGGCACTGTCCCCAGAGGTTCTCTTGCCGTTGTCCGCCTCTATTAGTGAAACGCATCACTATTGAGGACTTCAGGAAAGGCAATCAGCTCACTCACAGCAGGATAGACTGCCCTTCCAGGAAGAGAACTTTCTTTTTCCAAGACTTGGAATCTGCAAACAAGTTTACTGAATGGTGAGTTTGCTGAATGACCCTGTAAGAGCTCCTTCTTTGAAATGAACACATGCCTCCTCCTACTATTATTCTTTACCAACGTCCAGGACAGTCTGAATCCTTTTCCTCTCAGACTCATCCTGAGCTGCCCTTTCTTAGCACTAGGTCACAGGCCCCCTTCAAAACTGTGTATCTGTTCATTTAATCTCCAGAAAATCTCCTGTGTAAGGACCATTGTTATCCTTGTGATACATATGTAGTAGCGGAGGCTTTCAAATGTTGAAGTAACTTTTCCAGGCTTTACAGTCCTCAGAGGCAGGCAGGATTCAGACCAAATTTGCCTCATACTCACATTTCTTGAAAATCCCAAATTCCTACTGTGGATCTGCAGGGGACCAGGGGCCTGGGCATGGTAGAGTGCATAGTAATGAAGTTGGGGAATCAACACCCATGGAGGGAAAACACAATTAGGTCTATATTCTAATTCATTTTCTTATTACAGGTACTTAAAGGGTGCTTGGAGATTCTTAGAGGAATTTTTCTATAGGAAATATACCTTTTGCTCAGACTCAGTCTATTACGTGAACACAATCAGTCCTTTCTTAATCTCAGGAATCAAATTATTAACCTAACTGACTCTATCTTGTCTCTCCCTGATCCCTCCCTTTCTGAGTTGTTCCTTCCCTCAGTTTACCTCAAACTGCAGCATCACAGGTTTGGTAGATAAACATCCTGGAACTCTGATCACAGATCTTAAAGATAAACATCTTTTGAAGCAAATCAAATCATTTATTGGTGATTTCTTTGGTGCCAATAAACTCCAACTCCAGGACAATGATCAACCAGATTATGACCGGAGCAGGAGGTCTAGCCATGAAAACCCCAGTCAATTTTGCCTTTGTTCTTCCCCATATAACTGCTGACCATCCCCAATGTTCCCCACCCTGCCCAGACAGTCATTAGATCTGTGTCCTCAATGCAGTCACCTCACTGAGAATAAATTCCTTTACTACTTCATCATCAATGTTTCCATGTATTTTTCTTCTGGGGCAAGTGGCAGAACCTGTTGGGATCTCCAGACTTAGGCCTCTGACCTAAACCTGCAGGAACATTCTGACTCACGGAATGGATAGATATTTACAGGGCAAACTTTGAGCACTTAATTCATGTCTCTTCTTGTCAGCAAAATGTCGAATTTTATGCAGCAACTCTATAAAATTAAAATAGTTTAGATGGGAAAACCTGAACCACAAACAAAACTGTGCACTTTCATTATTGGGGGTGGGAGTAGCAGCTCATTTGACATTGTTCTGCTGTGCAGTTGAACACTTGGGTCATTATTTGACAAACTAGTGGTTCTTTGGGGAAGAGATGTGTTTCTGGACTTGGGGGATCCATTTGTCAAATACCCTGTTCCCCATGAAATAAAAGCTAATGGTATAGTGCTTCATTTTCCAATAAAAAGAAGATGAAAAGCAATGGTTTCTTTAATTCTGCATGTGCCCAGTATTCCTTATGAAACAGAGAAAAGAGCTGAGCGTGTCTTGGTGAGTAATCGAAGCCTGTTCATTAACTGGCTAAGGCTGCAGCCAGCCGACACACAGCACTAAGTAATAAAAGAAATGGCTGCGTGGGTTGGTGGTAAAGTGTCTGAGGTAAAGGCTGTCTGTGAGTAAGTCCCTACTAATAGATGCATCATTCCTGGAGCTTGAGTTGAGACATGTGCTTTCCTGGGGGACGGGCTATGGTCACGCTCATGTCCCCACGCCATCTCCAAAGCTTGGCCCTTGGGCTTTGCTTGCTCCAGTTCCATTGAATAGGGGTTGTGTTTTAAAGCACTTAAACTGGGTTCACTTATAATCCAGAGTATGAAATAAATATACATAAATCTATGCTGATATAGAAAAAATATTAAATAAGTGGGGGAGAAAAGACAACTCTTACTTATAGAAAAATTCAGGACAATACTCCCTCCCTCCAGGAGATGGAGCTTACTTCCTCCTACCCCCATCCCTAGAGATGGGGCTGGGCCCAGTGATTCACTTCCACATAATAGAGTAGGGAGGGGGAAAAGAGTAACCTTGCAGTGGATAGATGCAGCAAACCCTTAAATAAGTGATGAAGGTCACCATCATGAGTAATGTCCCAGGGATCTCAAGCATCCTCAAAGACGAAGTGATGAGAAAGGTACTTCATCTATTTTTTCCCCAAACTCATTAGACATAAGATAGACCCAGACTGTTTAGATCCCTGGCCAGTAGTTTTTAATCTTGTCAATGTAATGAAGGACCAGGGAAGAATTAGAAACTGTCAAGGCCAGAGAAAAGTATGGAGACACGATAACCAATACAATGTGGTGATAACCAATGCAATGTGGCAACAGGAACTGGATCCTGGAATAGGAGGAAGATATTCATGGAAAGCATGGTAAAAACCAAATAAAGCCAAGACTTTACCTCATAGTAAAATACCAATGTCCATTTCTTAGGATTAACACATAAACCGTGGTTAAGTGTTGACCAAGGGAAACACCAGTAAGAAGTATATGGGAACTCCGTGGTATCTTTTCAACCTTTTCACTAATTATAGGAGAGGAAGAAATAATTTCCCTTTTACTCTTCTGAGTTGTTAGCTAGGATCTCTGTATTAAAAGACATGCTAACAAGAGAAAAACAAGCAGAAGTTTATCAAAATGTGTACATCATAGACACTTGGGAAGTACCCAGAGAAACTGAGTCAATTTGAAGGAGATGGCTTTGAATTCTGACTTATACAATATCTTCAACAAAGAACAAACCATTCAGAGAAGTGGCAAGACAATTGAAAAGGACCTTGAGTATCTAGGGTGGAAAATTCTGAGATGGCAAATACTTGGCCAACTAATTGTTGATAAAGGCTAGTCAATGACATTTACCAAGTGGACCTCCTCTCCTCATGTTGCTAGGCTGATGAGGCTCTGAAGTTGTCTTTTGTGACCAAAGTTTGTCCTTCCTGGTAGGAAGATGACAAGGGATAACTTTATAAATTTATCACCTGCTCCTAGGCAAATGGTTAGAGAGCTTTTCTTGCATCGCTTACTCTCAATTGCCTTCAGCTTAAAATAATCCTTATGCCAAAGTGATAGATTTTAAGGGAAGGATATTTGGTTACTCTTCAAAATCCAAAATTATTCCCAAATAAAAATTGTTTAAGAAAACCACAACAAAAACTAAATTTTCTTCCCTAAGAAAAGAGTAGGTTATTAGTGTTCTTCCTTTTTAAAAAAATTTTGGTATATTCTATCATTCAAAATTTGGTAACCTCTCCACATTGACTCATTTTTGCAATATAGCGTTTCGATGTCTAAAGTTTTCAATCTCAGAACACCTTTTAAAAGCAAAGTCCTTGTTTAAGCAAATAGTTATTGATCATCTTCAAGCAGTTAAGGTTTGCAGAAGTCTGAGGATGGGGGTCAAGCTTAAAGAGTTGATTGAATTTTCAATTTTGAAGCATTTTAATGTGTTCTGGCTATAAATAGTTCTCCTCCTAGGACAGCAATATTGCTGCTAAAACTGGTGATCAGGAAGGCTGGAATAGAGCATGTTAAGAAAATGTTAAGGTGCTCCAGCCGTGGAACAAAAAAGAAGCAAGGGCACAGAAAGAAAAAAGAGAAAGGGAAGGCCAACTGATGTGTCCTATGGTCCTATGGAGTGCCTGCCCCATCCTTACATCACATCCCTGCTTGCTTCTCAGGGAATCCTTAATTCTCCAGTCCCTGGAAGTCTCTGTGTCTGCTAGTCAGACCTAACCAGCACCCTGTCTTGATAGCTGTCACCAACATCCTAGAGATGAAGAGAGCAGCAGGACCTCCAGGCTTCTGCTGAGAGACATGGTTATCATCCTGTGGCTGAAACTGGAGAAATTTTTCTCCAAACACAATTGTAGACTTAGGTTTTTCAAGACTGTAGCATAGCACCAAACTGTCTCATTCATTAACAGATGGATGTATGATGTCTTAGGAGGATAAGCATCATTTTTCAAAATTAATTATTTATTTTTTTGTGGTACTGGAGATCAAACCCAGGGTCTTGCAAATGTCAGGCAAGTGCTCTGCCATTGAGCTACCTCCTCAACCAAATGAGCACCTTTGAATAGCAATATTTCACTGCAGAAATGTGAGCAAATTCTAAGCCATCAATTCATATTAGATGATTTGGAATATTTAGAAGTTGGAAGCAGCTTGACCAAGTGAAATTATGGGCCTTGATATCTATAGGTTGAAGATAGAGATATTAGGTTATATTATAAGGCAGCAGGTGGGGTGGGGAAGAAGGTGGGATGGTGCAGCCTATAATCTCAGAGACTCAGGAAGCTGAAACAGAAGGATCCAAAGTTTAGGGCAGCCTCAGCAACTTAGTGAGACCTTAAGCAACTTAGCAAGATCCTTTTTTTAAATAAAATATTAAAAAAGGTCTGGAGATGTGACTCAATGATTAAAATTCCTGGATTCAATCCCTGGTATAAGGAAAGAAAAACAACAACAACAACTTAATTTCATCTAGGGAAGATTTAATATAAAAAGTGAAACAAAAAAATGGAATTCAGTGGTAGGGTTCTTGCCTTGCATGTATGAAGACATTCGTTCAATTCTCAGCATTGCAAAACAACAGGAACAACAGAATCCTAATAGGCTAAGTTATGTGAGATTAGCTCTTCCTAACTGCCTAACTGCTTGACTACATGACATTCCACTACAGGGCATGATAAGTAGGGTATGTATCTTTAATAAGCATATGGGTATTGCAGAGAGTCAGAAAATGAGATAGAGGAATGAAATAATTCATCACTTTCCTATCATGGACCCTTTTGTCAAAATGGAAATGTCTGTCTTCGGTTTCCTTTGAGTATTGCCACAATGAGTTATACATTTTCATGAGAACTGAATGTACAGATGAGTATCTTCCTAGTGTGCAAGTGGAAGAGTGAAATTGGAATTGCATTTTCTCTATAGGAAGCTGCTCTTAAAAACACATAATCACTGTTACAATATGATAGTATCAATACATATTTGGGAGGGTGAATATTCTTTATTTCATTTTACCATGAAAAGCAACTCCAAACTTGGGAAACTTTCTTAAACTCCTATTAAAATCATCTTGAGTTTTCTACTTTTGAACGATTCTTTTAGGCGATCAGCAGATTGGTATCCTCTGATGAGACATAGAATAAAAACGGTATCAGTGTTTATAAGGGCTGAAAATTAAAGTGTGGTTTTCTGCAAAGAAACAGGTCACAGATTTGTACCTTAGGTGGAAGATGTATATTAGAAACCTCTGTTCCAGTTACTTGTGTTTCAGAGTCATATGCTTTGGAGTGAACAATGATTGAAAATTGAGAGATGTGACCAGTTGATCTTCTAACCTGCCATTTCCCCTCAGATACAATTACTACTTTCTGTATTGGAAAATCATTGTGTTTGCTTTTCTTCATGCTGGTGATCAGTCCTTTAATGCAGTTAACCCACCTCAGCACACAACAGACTGGACTCATGTGCATAAGAAAGGGAATCTTGAAACTTCTACTTAGGTAGGTAGGTGAAGAAGCCAAATTCTCCAAAAAAAAAAAAAAAAATCTTAAATAAATCTCAACTAGGCATTGTAGCATCATATCCCAATAGAAAGAGTGGGAAGTCCACTGAGAAGTCCCATTTATATATGCCTGCCCAAAATCTTTGGACCACTGTGTGGATCCAGTGGGACTCCTGATGTAGGTATCCTTGTGGTCTCTCTGAGATCCAGGGTGAAGTAACAAAGTTCAAGGCCTGTTTAGATCAATGAATCTCAACAGAATTTTCTAACATTATGACCCATTTAGAAAAAAAAAAAGCCTTGAGTTCAGCCTGAGAATAAACTTTTTCAAAATGTCATATAATCAAAATTTCTTGCCACAGTGCTACAGACCTACAATTTCCCCTCCTACTTCACTAGCCATCCGCTTCACACAATCAAGAATGGAGGCTGTTCACAGGAAAACAAAAGAACAGGTCATTTTTGGCTAAATGCCAAGATAAATGCTCAGTGTTTAATCTAGTGATTATATCTTCCACTGGGGAAACTGGATATGTGATAATATGCATATGCCTATAATTATTATTTCTTTGCTCAGTGTCAAGGATTCTGTGAATCTTCTGCATGACAAAATTTATGTAAATAAAAGCTTTTCTGCCCAGAAGATCCATTTCACTCATTTGACTTTCAGAAATCTTTCATCAAAGTTCAATAATCATTATAATGCATTCCTATAATTATAATTTCTTTTGTGTCTATGTAATGCATATAGCATATGCACACACACACATATACATACATATGTATGCATGTGTGTCTCTCTCTCTATATATATATATGGCATATTAGCATTTATGCCTTAAATTTAATTGTTAACACTTCACAGGCTTTATTCACTTTATTCTCCTTTATTGATTTAATTCTTGTTCTTTTTGTTACCTCTGAAATTTTAGATTTAAAGATCCACTTCAGGCCTATTTAGCTAACAATATTCTACCCATAACAATGGAGAAACATGCAGCTTGAATCAGATGAGAGCCACACAGGTATTTTCCACCAGCTTATTCACTTGGAAATACCAAGCGTGGCACCTGTAATTAACAAGGTAGGTAGTTAATAAGATCTGAAGGTGAGTATCTAATGCTGGTGGCATTGTAGGAAGAGCAGGATGTGACAGCTATAGCAGTGGGAGCCTGGCTGTCCAGGGGGTGACAGAGCTCAGCCTGTTCTGACTGAATGGAGCTGCCCACTTTCTGGCTAATCCAGATAAACATTATCAGGTCCTCATCTGGTGTCTTGACAGAATAAGCTCTTTATGGAGCAGACGACAAGCATTCTTATATGGCCTCCAGACCACGAGCTCATCAGCAAGATTAATTTATGGGATATTTTCAAGAAAATAAAGCTTAAGTAGATAAAAAGTATTATTTGACATATGTTACTGGCTTGGCACAAAAATGTTTTACTTAACCTGAACTACCTTTCTTGGTCTAAATTTCCTTATATTGGGCCGGGGATATAGCTCAGTTGGTAGAGTGCTTGCCTTGCATGCACAAGGCCCTGGTTCAATCCCCAGCACCAAAATAAATAAATAAATAAATAAGTAAATTTCCTTGATTCAGTTGCATTTAAGAGAATGAGCATTTTCTACAAAGAATTGAGAAGAAACTTACTATGAAAATATGCAATGCAACAATAGAAAAGTGAGAATGTAAATGAATAAATTCAAATGCAGACCATATATGAACATAAAAATATACAGCTAATCTACAATGACTTTCTTAAAACCTTCCAAACAAAACTTCAAAGACAAGGTATTTATGAGTGGAGCCAACTGTAAGTAATATATACAGATATAATTAATGACATTTAAAAGAAAACATTTCAGATTTATAGACTGCAATGTCACAATCATCTGAAGCATCATTCAATTTATTTTTTAATTTATTAGAAATGTCCTTCACTGTTTATGAATTATTTCATAAATTACATTTAAGACCATTGATCTTGAGCCCACTCTAGAAGGAGGAACTTACAATTTAAATGGGTTTGAGCAAAACAGATATAACTTTGATGTCAATTACACTTACACAGAAAGGCATGATAATCAAAATACCTTTGAGGAAAAAATGTTCTTGGCACAGCAGTGCACACGTAAGAGCTGCTCTAATTGTGTTTAATATTTTTGGCAGAGTGTCAAATTCCTGCGGTATTGAAAATGACAGTGGGAAAGCTCTTTTCCAACACGGTTTCTAAAACAAATAAGGCCTATACACAACAGATGTGCACATATTGCTGTAATTTGATGTGGAGCAAAAGGCTTCTCTATCCAGAGGGGAAGACAATGGACCCCACCTGAGCTCAGACCACAGGTAAGAGCCCAGGCACACAGCTAGCTGGACACATGGTACCCAAAGGGTATTGCAAAACCAGATGTGATGCAGGTAACTGAGCCTTGGGAATTAAAAATGTGTGGAGCCACAACAGCAGGGTAGCCTGCTGGTGACAGCACTCAAGAATCACTTATGAATTCATTTATTGAATCATCCTGTTATTCATTCAGCAGACATCATTTGGAAGCCTACTGTTTGCCAGACATTATTCTAGACACTTGGGGATGTCACCACCCTGCCGTATGAGTCTCAATCTAGTAGGTAATAAGATAGCCATTATAATATAATGTGTACCATGATAAAGAAGTACAAACTGTAGCAGCCATGTCAAGACAGAAGTCTTCTCATAAGCTTAGGTGTCCATAGATCAGGCAAGAGACTGTGAAAAGCCACATGGGGGCATTGAGCAGTCCTGGACCTACATTTATTTGACAGCCAGATTATTAGAGGAGCAACATAATAGCCTAGTGATCTGTTTTAAGACACTATATGCCTCTAAGTCCTACCAGGTTATGGTCTAAAGTTCCAGTAAGAATAGTAAAAATCACTAGTTATGGAATGCCAGCCATAATAATTACTACTATTTATTAGGCAATTAGGTTATGTGCCAGGAATTAGGCTAATGCTTTAAAGGCTGTTCATCTCATGGCCAGACAGTGTGTTAGGAAATCCCCATGTGTTTTTATTTTTTTTTAACCACTTAAAAACACCCTGCAAGATAATTATTATTATCCCTATTTTCTAAATGACAAAGCAAAGGATAAATGAGATTTAATAACATACTCAAGTTTGTACATGGAAGATCTACAGTTCCCCCCAGGGCTGTCTACTGGTAATTCTCCCTCCTTAGATTATATTGCATCAAAGTTCTCCTGTCTCAAGGATGACTGAGTAAGAACCTGGGGTTATAAAGCCAACAGCAGGCAAAGCTTGAGGAATTCAGGAGAAATGAAGCAAAATCGGACACACAACTTATGTTTAGCAGCTCTGATTCAACTAGAGAGTAATGTTAGCAACAAAAACAATCACATTAGCAACTCTAATGTGTTGGAATCGGACCATGCACTGTGCACACAGTGATAGAAAACATTTAGAAATTTAAAAACCAAGGGTTTGTTTAGGAACCACACATGTTGGACCTGTTCATTCCTTGTCCCCCTGAACATAATCTGGAAAGAGTTGGCAGAAGACCTCTGCAGCAGGATGAAGCAAGTGTCACCTGTAAAGGTCCCCAGTAACAATCTGATAGTATTAATGACTCCAGTGATGAAGACAGCTGCACAGGGGCTAGGCCAGCAGTGTGAGGTCCTCCAGAGATGTGTCCCTAAGACCTCATGAGACAGGGGCTCGAGAGATATGCCAAGTTTATAGGTATTTTGGTAGGCAGTGGCATTGATGATTCAAAAGCAAGTAATAACAAAACTTTGGGGTCTCCACCTGAGTTCAGACTGTCTACACAGCCATGGTCCCACCTGAACCATGCACCTTTTCTGTGGACTGTACCTGGGTTGGAGTCAAGATCACAGATGCAGACCTCAGCTAATTTGTGTGCCTTCTCTCAGTTAGGATATTCCACAGCAGAATACTACAAGCTCCATGCAAGTGAAGAAGAAATGACAAAGAGATGAAAGGACTTGGCCACTGGGCATGCAGATATGCTGCTTAAGCAAACTCCATCTACCAAAGCAATGAAAGGATACTCTGGGGAGAACCATTCAGGAGCTGAATGGTATCTGGCTTCTCAAGGCCAGGTGTAACAGTAGGGAGACCATTAAAGAAGCGGGCTTCCTAGTAACCATGGCAAGACTAGAATATCTAAATCACTGAAGCCAGGTATGTGTACTTAATGTTCACAGACAGAGTGGGACCTTTTATTATGATGAGTCATAATATCTAGTGACACCCAAGGGTACTCAACTGCCAGAAAGTCACACACTCAAAAAATTTTTTTTTAGAAGAGTATGCAATCCAAGAGGCAGGATGGTTGGGCAGACGATGAGGGTACAACTGACTCTACATAAGAGATCCAACAAAATCCTAAAAGACTGTTCCCAGCTCACCACCTACTTTTACCCCTATAGGTCTGAAATCCAGCTTTTGCCAGCTGCTAGAAGTGCTGGTAGCCAATGGCTCTCAGTTTAGTCTCTTTCTAGACTTGATCTTGACGGGAGAGAGCCATCTCATCCAGGGTCAGTCCTTTTTGGGCAGAGTATGCACTCATGGATGCAGAAAGAACAAGTTCCCTCATGATTTCAGGGCAATTACCAAGGGCCATCTTAACTCCTGAACTCCACTTAGGATGTTTCTGAGGGTTTTGTGGAAACTCGACCACAGTTCAACTCTGCCAAGGACTGCTGTTCTCACTCCATCAGAGGTGCTGATCTTGAGAGACATTCTCAAAATAACTTCCAGATCCAAATCTTTCTGAGTCTACTTCCCAGGAATTTAATCTTCAACAACTACTCTGGAGGGCAGGAATCTGTGAGCATGGAACCCTGCTGGTCTCTACTTGTGGGAACAGAAGTTTTCACAAGCTCACACCTTGCTAGCCCTTTGTCTTGGTGCCACCATCCCCCACCCATGATGTGCCTAAGTCTGCAGGACTCACTACCGACGACCCCACTGTGTTTACCACTCCTCACTTCAGTGCTCTTTGTCTCCTGAGGCTCCCTTTCTACCTGAAGAGGAAATATTCCTAGCAAGTTGTCTTCTCACTGACCCCTTTGGAGTCTGCATCTCCTCTTACGCTGCAGACTTCAGAGCTGCCCTGCCCTAGAAAGGTGTGGTTTTCAATTATGGTAGCAGTATACATCATGCTCCTTCTGCTCCAAATCCCCAGGTCATTGTGTCCAGAAGCTGCTCAAAACGTTGATAGATAAAATTAGATGTGAAGCAAAGACAAACAAATATACTTGAGATATGGCATAGTTCACACATTCGAGACTTTGTTTTGAATTAATTTGTGCACAAAGACAAATTGCTAGTCCAGTTAAGGTCTTTTCCTTTAACCATAGGGGTTTTAAAAATGCTCCGTTTCCTCCCTGTAGTGGAGCGTGACTGTAGAATTAAAAATGATGGTAAGTAATATCTCAATTCAGATAATTCATTTTTACAAATGAATGGCCTTCGCAGCAAGGATGGCTTCTTCCTGTTTCTTTTGCAGCCAGTCCTCTTTATTTGGACTCTCTCCAACATTAAACTCAATATGGACAAGAATTTGAGAAAAGAAAATGATGATGAAGTATGAATTGCTATGATCAGCCCCAATTGAAACTGACTTATAGAGCAATTTTGGACCAGAACTTGCTAGGGAAATAAAGATGAGAGTTATAAGAAGAAGAAGAAAAAGAACTAGAGAAAATAATCAAATTTCTTTGTCTTTTTAAAATTGATGCTTAAAAAGGAATATTATATTAAAATAAAAATAATAACTTGAACTAAAAACAAAAACTATCTGAACATGATGGTAGGGTGAGAACTTATTTCTCCCTTCAGTGAAAAACACTTTCATACTATTAAAACTATATTAAAATATATAGCCAAGCTTAGAAGAAAATTAAAAAATAACTTCCAGAAATTAAGAAGAACCCTCGTATGTTGTATTTGAATAAAATCCAAGTAGTCCTCAGAGCAATTAGAAATTAATAGAGGCCTTATTGTCTGTAGTTTTCAGATCAGCAGGTGATGAGACTGGACAAACTGTATACTTGAATACCTCCACAATGTACCCAGATGGACAGTTTCTGGTCCTAGATCATGAGCGAAAACACTGTCAAGTAGAAGAAATAGAAAAATTGGTTTGAACGTATGAGCCCCACAGCATCTTGGCAAAAGTAATCAGGAATCCACAATTATAGAGACATGGTAGGACAAAATTATAGGCCAATCTCTAGCATGTAGGGCACTTGACAGATTGTCATAAAACATCACTCCTGCTATTGACAGACTTATAATCCAAAATTACACAAGACAAACCAAAATCTACAAATGGGGAATTTACACTTATCAAACTAAAATTTACTCGTCAAAATCAAAGTTACTTAAAGTGTATGTGGAAATATTTATTGAGAATAAAACAACTTCTCTGTAATAAAAACAGGAGGTTATAAAATAAGAACAGACTGCTATGATAAGAAACAAGTAAAGAATTTAGGAAGAGCATAGGATTATTGGAATAAAAAGTTACCAAAATATCCGCTAGTTACAGGAGATATGAAAGCTAAAAAGAGAATCAGTTAACTGGAGGATAGAGAACCCCTGTACCCCCTGCCCAGGGAAGGACCTAAAATATAATGGATGAAATTTTGTTTTTAAAGTTTATAAAGGAAACAGAATGAGAAATTTTAACTTAGATCCAATAGGGTGGAAAGGAGAAAAAAAAAGTATGGTAAGAAAAGCAATATTCAAAGAAATTAAGGTTGAGAGTTTTTCAGAAATTAGGAAAGGCATAGGCTTCAGACAGAAAAGACCCACCCAGTAGGGTGTTTTTAAACAGTGTATAGTTAGAATGGTTGAAGTTTCAGATCATCGAGCACAAAGGAAAAAAAAATGTGGAAATTCTCCATACAGAAAAAGCATATTAGGAATAACTGATCAATTTTAAATTACTGGATAATTCCAGTAGCATAATCTCATCTGCAGTGATGAATTCAAGACAACAACCAAATGGTGTCTTCAAGAGCTTAAAAAAGTATTATGAACCTAGACAAAATATTATTTAAAGGTGAGGGTAAACTAGAAAATTTTAAAAATGAAAGGACAGCCATGTATATCTAAAAAGAACAACAAAAAATATATTCAGGAAAAAAAATAAAAGATTGAACACATTTACTGCTTATAGATTTTTGATAAGAAAGCCACCAATGGACAATATAAGATGAAAGAACAACAATCAATTATATACATATAAGAAAAAAAAATTGAAAAGAAGGAAGGGAGAAGCAGATGATGAACCCAGACTAATTCCATCTTAAGATCGGGAGCCATCTTGTCACAAAGTCATGAAAAGTTAACTATAAATTACTGAGATTTCTAAACTTGTTTGGAATTCCTGCCCATGCTCTGAACTCACCCATGCCTGGGTCTCCTTGACCAGATAACAACCCTCTCTGAAACCTCAGTGGGGCCTCATAAATCCTTGGCTCCCCCTAACCAGATCACAACTCTCTCTGAAATCTCAGGGGCGCCTCATAAATTCTGATGTTGGAATCTGAATTTACTCCCTACCTTGAAATATCATGCCATGTAGAACATTAACCTACTCTCTGCCTTTGTATTACGCTTGTCTAAATCCTGTTAGGGGGAAGTTCTCAAGACACCCCCCTTTGCAACGTTCTGTGCTATAAAACCTTTTTCCTGGAGAGATGGGGTGGAGGGGGTGTTCTCTGGCCCGGGTTTCGGGCGAGACAGTCACTGGCCAGCTTTTGTGTACACAATACAAGTTTGCTTTATTTGATTTAAAGTTGGAGTCGATGGTTCAACACAGAGGGATCACATTAGAGATCAGAAAGATTGGCCCGTTTATCTTTAGGCCGTTTCTTTCTAGGCGTCTGAACCATTGCTTTCCCGTCTATAAAATGACAGGATTAGCTACTGAACCACAACTTGTTTGAAAAATAATTTTACTGTTTTCTATTATTGATATCTTGAATCATTTTATCTAGACGCTGTTATTTTGATATTGTATCTCCTCTCTCCTACAATACTTGATTTTAGTTAAGATTTTTATTGTTCCCTGTAGCCCAGCCCAGCAAGTATTCATCATCATTTGTTCCTTGATGGGGTGACATAGATGGGCACACACACTCATTACCACAAGTGTCTACAAACTGACGAGCACAGCGGTCGGTCTCCTTGGCCAAGGTGTTCAATCTTCTAGAGCTTATCAACCTTATTCGTCAGTTATGCTGAGGCAGCAACCAATCTCTAAATCTCAGTCATTTAAAACAACCAATATTTACTTCTCACTCATGCTTTATATCCATCCTAGGCCTGCTGAGGGTTCAGTCCTGCTTGCTTCTCACTATTAGGACCCAAGTGACTTTAGGGGCCAGTATCTTGAAATGTGTTGGTCCTTTAGCATCAAGGACAGAAATGCAGATCCAACATTAACAGTTAAAGCTTCTATTTCCACTCACGCTTCATGGGTCCAACAAGTCACATGACAACACTTAACTCCAAAGGGGCAGGAAAGGGCCACTGTACATGTGGAAGGAAAACCAGGAATATCTCAAGGATAGCATAAATAAGCATCACGCAGCGGTGGGTCACTTCTCTCTTCACATTTTAAAATGCAACTGGGACAATCTAACTTGATCTCCTCCCAGACCTAGCATTTCTGTAACAAAGGCTCCTATTTTTCACTTTCCAGACAGTCTGTTCTGCCTAGAAACCTTCATTTCACCCTGAAACACAGCAAAAGATGTTAATTCCCCTTTGGCTATAAGGAAACGGGCCCTCTCTTCTGCCAAGAGATCACAGTGTTGCCTGGAGAAAGATTCCTTTCATTCCTTCATGATTAACCTGTGAATTAGGAAAAAAAGGACATAATTAATATCTCAATGGGATATCCTGCCACATTAAATTCTGTACAAACCTGTACAGTATTATAAAAACTCTATAAAATATCACATAGTTTTACCAGTTGTTATTAATATAAGAACATGCAATTAATTTTGATTAAAATTTCTCCTGATGGGTGAAATTGAAGATAAAATTTATATTTTAGACGTAACATTAACTCATTTTAATTTATTTCTTAGTAATATTGAAGTTGTATAAAGACGTATTATGTTTTTTTGGTTATTTTTGTTCTTGCTTGAGGTAGTAGAGTGGACTTAGAGTCACTTAAACCTGACTGTAAATCCTGGTTCTGTTCATTAATAACTAAGCCACCTTTCTAAGTTACTAGGACACAGTGAACCTCATTTTCTTCATTTAAACTATTGGGATAATAGTACTCTCCTAGGGGACTTGAGAAGATTGAATGAAGCAATGTTTGCAAAAAATGTCTGGCACTATGCCTGACCCAAAAAGCGGTAAACACTCAAACTTCTCCCTCCTTCCATTTGCTTAGGGCAAGACTGGGCTACCCTGTTCAGATTGCATCCTGAAACTGGATGCTTAAAATGTGTATTTTCCCCTTTCAACTAATCATGGAGAATAATGAGTAATTAGGGGATGTTAAGATCGGAATAAACAAAATTCTTGAAGACATTTGGTTTGCAGAATGTCAGTAATTCAATCCAGAAATTACTTCTGTAGCTTGTAAATTCCCATGTTGTTTGTCTCTAGAGTTCTTGAACTGCATGCACCCCAAATCCTCATACAGGGCAATCTAGAGGAAAGGTTGGGCTCCTGAATCAGGGCTTTCTCATTACCTACTTGAATTTCTACGGTCTTTGTTGTGTGAGAGGTGACCAAGCACCTGGAACTCCCAGGGAGACATAGCTGGTGGTCAGCTTCCTGTAACCACTGACTTTTCTTTTGCTCAATTCCAGTAGTGCCTCTTCTCTTTTTCATGCAATTGGCATATAGTCATCCATTCTTTCTCTATTTCTTCTATTTTCGTGTCTCCTTTCCTCACTCTTTCCCACCTTCATCTCTTTCCCAATTTCTCTTTGGATATGTTTTCCCATTTTTTTTTTTTTTTTGCAATTTATCATTTGGTAATTTCTTGGTTGCCACTTTTCCCTCAGAATCATATTAATTCTTTACAGTTCCTGGGAGGAAATGCCTTAACTTTTAGGTTAGTATAAATCTCAGAATTGCAGTCTCCCTTTGTTGTGTGTTTGAACCCACTGCACAACAGTCTTCATGGATGAGCATTTTGTCTGACTTAAGGGGAGACACTCTTTTTTTTTTTTTTTTCCAAGATGCCATTCCAGGCATTCCCTAGGGCTAAGATTTAGGAAGACATTTCTTATATTTACAATAAATTTATCTCCCTGTTATTTCCACTGATTGATCTCAACTGCCTCTTCCTCAAGATAGTTTCATTGATATTTGAAAATATCAATTATGTTCTTATGAGTCTCCTTTTGCTTCAGGAACACATTTTCAAATATTTTCAAATGTTTTCTTATGAGTTTGGTCCATGACTACAACATGTTGTATAAGGGTTTTGTTGTTGTTGTTGTTGTTTGTTTGTTTGTTTGTTTTTGTTTTTGCTTTTCGTTTGTTTTTATAAGGCTCTTACCATGTTCTGAAATAATGTCGAATGTGTCTTTATTATCCAGTATACTTAATATGACTTAATCCCACTTTTCTCTGCTGGTTTCCCATGGGTATAAAATATACTCATATTTACAACCAACAGCGAGGTCATATATAAATAAAGAACTCTGACCCACTGTCTACAGCAATCAACCCAGGAAACCAGGCTGCTGTTCACAAATTAATCTTGTAGGAAGTCAAATCTCTATGTCTGATAACAAGCCAGGAAACCAACTAATAACCCCCATAAAAATAAACTCCAAATGTCCAGAACTTTCTTAGTATCTGACAACTTTCCTGCTTTTTGTCCCCACCTCCAACTTTGTACCAACCAGAGAAAGCCAAACATACACCCCACCCCAAGCCATCTCCAGCTTCCCCAGCAACAGCTTCCACGCAGGGCACAAAGTCTTTCCTTCATTCTACTACAAAGCTCTCTCTCTCCTCTGCATGAATCTGATTCTCTTCCAAAATACAGGTTATGGTGGCTGAAAACTTTGCTATAACCAACTCTGAATAAATAGTCTTTGTTTCTTCTCATTTGGTTGGTTGTTTTTATTCACAAGTAAGAGTTCAATGGAACAAAGAGATGATTTTTCCACAGGGGAAATATAGATTATTTTTAACACGGGGGAAACATGTCACAGACACCTAAATACACACACACACACACACACACACACACACACACACATATCTATCCTAATGAACACTAAGAAGCATGTTGAGATTTTCTCTCTAGTAGACCACTCTCTAAATGACTTTTGTTCTCCATTTCAGCCCCCATGCTCTCTCCCCTGAGTTTCCACTTCAACCTAGGGCAGACTAAAGAGGCATTTAAAAGAAAATCAAACACAGGATGACATCCTTCCTCGATTTATTTATAAATATATTGTGAAAATTCTTTTCTCGCTCTATTTATCCCACCATATTATTGTGTCAAGAAAAATCAACATCAGTTTAATTTTCAGCTAGGACATTGTGAGCCAAGTATTTCAGCATCTTTCTCCATCTTTTGGAAAGTCAGTTGAAGCTCTTCTTTTTTTTTTTCTCTAGAAATTTATAATCACAACTTGACCTTACAAATGAAATTTAACTTTATTCTATCTATCCAGGCTCTCAGAAAGTCAGGAAAAATACAGCAGGGTAGGTAGAGCAGAGGAATGCAAACATTAGAACTAGATTTAGATTTAATCATATCAAACTAAAAACCTTGATGTTGTACATGTGGGACTTTAAAGGAAGTTATGGTGAAAAAGTTGAGAAGAGACTTTTTTGATGTACGCAAGATGAGGATAAAGCTGCTTGCCTTCACACTGCAGGAACTTTAAGATGCACACATGACAAATACCATTCATAGCCAAGGAGTGATAGCTCTCCAGGGGCTTATGCTTTAATGCAGTGGTAGAAAAATAAACCGGAAAGGGCTTTTATCTTCCCATTCTGCAACTTATAGCTATCATTTATGCTCATCAACAATTCGGTGTCTACTATATGCTACCCACCATATGAAGTAAACATATTACTTAATTATCATTTAACAGTAAGTCCATAAGGTCAGTATTGTTAATGACTCATTTCATGGATAAAGAAACTGAGTCTCAAAAAGATGACTGAATTGCTCAAGGTTTCAGGATTAATTAACAAGACAGAGCTAGATTTGAATTAAGGTTAACTCATGTGCCTGTCCACAGGGCATACCCCTGCTACTGCCAGCTTACAGGCTGGGTTGCTCTGAAATGTAGCATTGTTCAGACAGGCAACCTTGCAACCCTGCACTGGTATAGGCAGGAACTTGGGTATAGGAACTTATATAAAACTAGGAAGTCAAAACCATCACCAACATCTGTCAAAAAAAAAAAACCAATAAACAATGAAGTTGATCCTGATTTCTAACAGCATTTTTACAGACCTTTAGCATTTGTATCATTGTTTCACAGACACGACTTATAGAAGATGAACTTACATGAAGAACACCATCAAATGTCGAGTTGTTCTCTGTCTTTTGATTTTTACCTCCCCCGCTGAGCAAACAGCACTCTGAGTTAAAATGTGATAGAATCGATGGGAGGCAGATAAAAAGTAAGCATTGTTTGTTGACAATAGTTATCGTGCATGTTTTTCAGATGTGTAGGAAGAAAGTGGTTAAGTGACTTACCAGTTTTCATAAAATAAATCAGACAAAATAGGGAAGAGAATTCAGACACTTGATATTGTTGGGGCTGGCTTCAGGTTTCCTAGGCTACACAGTTGACGTGACAGCAGATAACAGAATAAGTCAGAAGAGAGAGATTAAATGACATCATTTAAAGTAACTTTTAAATTTAAAAGGAAATTATCAGAAATGAATCTTTGTGGCAGGAACAAATTAAAATTATTAAAATAAAATCAATTTAACCTTTCCACAAAATGAAATTTTCACTGACAGCTATGTTTTTTTGATAGAACTTTTCGAGGTGATTTTTGGTGACTTAATAGAATAAAATCATGATTTCAGTTACAGGAGTATATAGAAAAGATAATTAGAAAAGACAGAGATAGAGAAAATGACAAGGATGAAAAAGAAAAAAAAAAAGAAAAAGAAACCTGGCCCAGCAAAGTTTCCCTAAGATGACACAAAGAATTATAGACCCAATGAGGCAACATTGTTGTGGTTGATACCAATTGAAAGCTCAGGTTCCATCTCACATTGGAACAAAGAAGTTGTGAACTGTCCAGGTTACAAACTTCAGAAAGTGCCTCCAAGGAAGTCTTCTGGTTTATTCTTTGGTCACTCACACTTCCTTTATTTCTCCACATTAACACCCAATTTACAGACAGAAGTAAACACACTGTTGATAGAAAGGTAACAAAAATCCCATGGAAGAAAAAGTGAGCATTGCAAGCTAGAAGAGGCTCCTGTTTAGCTAGACTTCTGTTGGGTACCGTGCAAAGTCTGAGCGTCTGAAATTAGGTCACCCTGGGCTACATCTCTGCACAAAAAGTCATTGATAATATGTCGGACAACCTATCCAACATGTGTGTGAACATCTCAAACCCAGTGTATCCTGGATGCAACTTCAGGGAGACAGAACTGATATGCAATTATTAAAGAGGAACTTAATTTATTATGTTGCGCCCTTTCTGGAGAAAGACTATGCAAGTGGAAGAAAACTAGCAAGATTGAAGTGCTGGCTCCAAGATAACACTCAAGTGCAAACAGGGGAGAAGATGGCCTCTGTGTGACTGTCCTGAATTGATTATCTCCATGGGCACAACAGGCTTCATTCAGTACCTGAGGCTATTTAACCTTCAAGTCAAGCATCCAACTCTGCATATGTCCATGAAGAAGAGTGCTTCATGTTAGTCTTCTGAGGCACTACCCAAGTCACTTGGTAGCAGAATTTCTTCTTGGAAATTATACGTTACATGCCAGTGACTTTTGTTATCATAAACCAATACCTCTAAGCTCATTCATTGCTGGAACTTTGACAATATCAAGATTTTTAGTCTAAATGCCACACATTGGGCAGGATTGAACTCATTAATTTAAAAGCCATCTCATTGCTTTAGGGTGTCGGGGAGTCTCTACACAAACTTTGACCCTATAAGAGCCACTAGTTGTCAGATGGTAGCTGCAGCTCCTCTGAAGGTAGGTGGAGAATTTGGGATAAAGAAATAAAGAGACAAAGGAGCAGGCACTATGCTGTGAGCCTCTACTTGAGAGGCTGAGACAGAATTGCTTGAGCCTAGGAGTTTGAGGCCTGCTTGGGCCTCAAATATAGTGAGATCCTATTGAAAGAAAAAAAGGAAAAAAATGAGAGAGAGAGAGAGAGAGAGAGAGAGAGAGAGAGAGAGAGAGAGAGAGAGAGAGAAAGAAAGAGAGAGGGGGAATAAAAAAAGAAAGAAAAGGGATTATACTAGTTAAGGAACATAAAAAATAGATTTAAAACTGAGAATCAGGATTGTCTGAAAAATTCGTATTTTCAAAGATCCCCACTTTCTTTCACATAAGTAGCTATTTAAACTCCAATATGCACTTGGCCTCAGCGTTTCAGTATCTAAATAATAAACACATGTCATTTTTCAAACAGTCATTCATGGTACAAATGTTAGTCATCATCATCTGATATTTTCCTTAAGAATTCCTTTACTGACTTCCACACATGATTTTTGAAGCTTCATGCAAGAGTTAGAATATGGCTTTGTATTAGAATATATTATACCAGGAACTTGCTATCTTAAATCTGTGATTATTTTCAAAAATCTGTATTTGTGCTTTGCATTCCTACAACTTACAAATCATCATTATAGGCAGTTTATTTTGGCATAAAAACACTTTGCCCTTTATCTACAAATTTCTTTAATACTTATCATAGAGGGTGAGAAATTCAAAATACAGATCTTCCTCTTAGGCAGGGCCACCTGCCTACAAAACATGTCCCATTTGTGTGATAAATTAATTCTCATTAAGTTGTATTTTGTTTCAGTCTCAACTCTAATTTTTATCATTTCTAGTTCATCAAAATTTAATTAGACCCCTAAGGATATTTATACCTTTAAATAATAAACAAGAAGTCCTTATGCCTTTTAATATGTCCTAAACGAACGGGAAGAGCAAAGTCTCTTGCTAATATTGTGCTCAGTGCCTTGTTAAATGGGCCAAGAAGATGAAAACCTAAGCAATTAAGGTAGCAAAATACAACAGTTACTATTATGGTATTATGTAAAAATATGGATATTTGAATGCGCAACCATGTCTGAGTTCCGTTTTGGATCAACACCTGCCATTTTTTCCCTCTTTTTCCAAACTTGAACTTGAAAGGGAACCTGAAGGATTTCCACATTGAATGACAAATCAGTTCCCAAATATGTTCTATATTGAATTACCTCTTCTCACGGCCACAGTGCAGAGAAAGAATTTGACACCCATGATTTCACTGTGTAGAAAAAGTGTAAAGGAGGGTCTTTATAAAATAGCACAAAATAGCAAAATAGGTTCGTACACATCTAATATACAGTCAATAAGGTGGTCCTTTGGTTAGTAATTTTTTTTTACAAAGAATTAAAGTTACCATATCATAGCATAGATCAGTGCACAGTTATTAGGTTTGTGTCTCCATATCTCTTAGGAGCCAGTGGTTTTATGTAAACACCTTGGAGTGTGTCTTCTAACCAATAAATGTAGTTTAATACCCAGCTCACACTAGATTGTAGGAGTAAAATTACATATGCAAGTAACAAAATATAATACCTAACATGTATTGACCCTTTAGTTAATGGAAACTACTATCATCACTGAACCGACATAAATTTACCCATCTCACTGCCACTCTCAGTTTCTATAACAAAGAGGGTCCCATAACAGAACCATTCTTCCCCTGGGTAGTTCCTTTCTCTTTACTATAGAATTGTATAGTTTACTCTTCCTTGACCTTTCTTCACATGGTCCTCCACAGAGACATCATTTTTCATACAAGGAATTCATTATTATTAATGCATTGCTCAATACTCAATACATATCTCCTGTGTACCAGACTCACTTCTGAGCTCTAGCTCTATCACTGATTCAAGTTTCAATTAAGTACAACCTGACCCTCACTATGCAATACCAACATCATTATCATCATGATTCTAGACTATAATCCCTAAATCGTATTCTTCATCCTAAACTTGTTCACATAGACAAAGTGTTTCTCTTCCACATTATTTTCTATAATTACAACTGTAGCAAATAGAATTTTATCAATTGTTATATAAGTACAGAAAACTGAGGGGGACAAGAAAATGCACAAATATTGTTAAAATTTTATTTTTCAGGCTATCATAAAAATGCATTTATACCATTAGGTAGACGAAATATAAGGAAATGTTAAAACAGAGGTAGAGGACATCAAGTAGGAACAATTCAGCCAGAAGTCGGTCCTTGAAGAAACTACAAATGGGTATTTCAATCATTTACTAATGATTCCGTGGCTACTATGTGAACAGCTCAGCCTCTGTCTTTGACAACTCTTTCTTTCTCTTAACACCTCTAAGAATTTTCTTTCTTTCTTTCTTTCCCAGAGGAAATGAAGTTCTCATTGCTCATGGAAATTGAGGACACAGCTCTGAATGCGAAAGAGAAGTGAGCAGGGAATATCAGTCACCCCAGTCCCTTATTTTATTTCACTACTCTGCCACCTCCCCACCGCCGGTCTGCACTGCATTAGAATGGCATGGCCATGTGCGAAGGGCAGGACAATCAGACAAGTAAGGTGGTATACCCTGACTGTTCATGGCAAAATAATCCAAAGCTAGAGCTAAATAGCACTGCTATGTAGAAGCAGAATGTCAAGTGGGGCACCTGAGGAAGGATAATAGAATTCTAAGTTTTCATTTCATGGATCCTTTCTGTCCCCTTTCTAGGCATAGTCATTTATTAATGACCATCTTAAAATACAGTGGCACTACAGTGAGCACTATTCCAGATGTATCTCTCTCGTATATGGAGTAGCAATCTGAAAGTCAGGATCTGGATTCTTATCTAGGCTCCTCAATTAAATAGTTGATCAAGTTCCTTGGCATCTCTGAACTTCAGTGTCTTTATCTGTTAAAAAAAAAAGATAATAATTTTGATCATGAAATGTTATTATAAAAATTAAATTATGTATGGATATATTATGTGTGTCTTTCAGCTTTTTATAAACTATGGATATCACATATGTCAGATCTATGTTTTTATTTAAGTTACTAGCTTATCTAATGCATGGGACAGGGCCTATTACAATGCTACTTGGCACTCTCTTTCAGATTAACATTGAATACTCAACCACATTTTAAGTATGTTTGTTCAATTACTACTATTCCAACCTGACTTTATTACCTTATTTATCTAGATGACACGATGCATTAATAAAATAGAAGTAAAGCTCTGGAGTCAGACACATCAGGTTCAAATCCAAGGTCTCTGGCTTACCAGCTATAGAACATTGGTCAAGATGTGTAAATGGCCCAATCTGCAGATTTCTCGTTTATAAGATAGTTATACAAATAGTATCAAACATAAGACCCACTAAATGTTCAAATATGTTAGATATCACTCAAAAAAAACCTTTTTAATCTTAAATGATCCTTTGTCTATCATATTATACGTCTTTAGTTAATTAGGCATGAATGTGGCCTCTTATTATTTGTGTTCTTTTCAATATGGTAATGAGACCATGGTAATGTGATGTTTGGGCAGCATAACCTACCCTCAACTAATATAACCAAAAATCAGTTTAACAATCTCCTTCCAATCCCTCTTGCTCTGTTCTTATACCTGTGGTAAAGTTATGCTTATACTCTTTTCTGACCACACCCTTCCCAGTTCTGTTGACTCTGTGCTTCATGTTGTCACATAGCCACACTCCCATTGCTCATCACTGTTTGTGTGTCAGATACCTACCACCTGTCCAAATACCTGTCTCTTCATGATTTCTGGATTAAAACACAAGCTCATGGAATTAGATATCTTATCATTTATTTTAATTGCATATAAAACAGATCTGAAAAATGTTCTTGAACAGCTGAATCGGTGAATGAATGGCTATCCCCCAAAAGTGTTGGATTATCTAAATAAAAATTACTGATTTTGAAGTTCTGATAACCTATCCTCAGCATTTTTGAAAGCTTCAACTCAACTTTTTTGAATTCGTTTTTGCCACATCTGTATTCTTTTCTTCTCTTCACTTCATGTGATTTTTCGTCCTGCTTTTGTAAATGCATTTTAAATTTAAGGTCATTTGAGAACTTCTTATGCCAATAAATGTGATGTTCTTGGCTGCCTACGCATTGGCTTCCCCATTGGGATCATTGGAGCTGGTAGTTTCATCTTTAGAATTTTCCCTTATACTTAGATCATATTTTCCGTGCCTGGGAAGCATCTGGAGTGGGCATTTGTGCTCTTTGTGGACCCCAGTTGTAGGTACTTAGGAGCTGCGGCACCACATTCAACTCCCTTGGGCAAAGAAATCTTCCTAGTAGAGGCAGGCTCTGTGTGTCACCAGAATATGAAAGGCCGAGGTTTTTGGAAGCATGTGTGGAACTTGTTCTGGGATCCCAGGCTTTTTGCCCAAAAGAGAAGTCCATACCATAGAAGCTGGAACCAAGAACCTTGCAATAGTCCTAAACTCATTGCTGGTTCTTTAGCCCTCCCCTGACTCTGCTGTGTCACTCTCCCTGTCTCCATCTACATGTGGGCCTCTGCAGGTTTCTCTCTCTCCTTCTTTGTCTATCCAAGATAGCCTCCCTCTTTCCATCAGTTTCCCTTTTGACTCTTTTATATAAGAATTTATAATTCTATATTCCCTTAAGTAACATTTTTTTTCTAGCTCTTTTTACTACTGTATTTCCTTGCAGAGTTTCTCACTAGGAAATCCATGAAAGCCTTCTTTATGAACTTTGAAACATCTGTTCTCCTAAAGTCTAGTGTTTGTGGCTGTCTATGCCCACCATTTCCATTCTGCACTATTATAATCCAAGGTTATTGGATTTTTCCCAAGTTTTATACAATCGTTAGTCCATTAGGAAGCTCTTTCTGATTGGTTAGAATTAAATATAAAAATAGAAATTTTCCTTGTTGTTTCTTCCATCTACTAAGGGACAAAATCAATAAAGATTGTCAAATAGTCTACTTTCTTCAGGATGTCCCACAGATTGAAGCCTTTACTCATCACCATTGTTTGCTTCTGGGCCTTTTTCTATTCTGGAATAAAATCCATCCACTATAACTTCTGTCTAGCCTGGAAGACTTCTTTACATGGTTATAATATGATCACTTGTATCTGCTCCTTTTTTTTTGACACCTGAGTGTTTTCTACCCCTATAACATGGCTACACTTAAGTTTGTGACTTTCTATAAATTAGATAGATTAAAAATAAATATATGGATACTCCATTCTATTGGAATTGTGTCTTTTGGTCAGAATTTACTTTTTCATTTGTCTTATATCAAACATGAATTTTATGATATTAATAGTTGTAAATGCTTACCTTCTGGACTGTGAACTGATTGAGTCAAAAGCCATGAAATATTCATTTTTGTATTTTCAGAGGCCCAAAGAATCCTGAAACATACCCAATGTGAATTCATTAAACTGAATTGATGCTTGCCTTAAAATTGCAAATTTAATTTACTCTTAGCCATGCACTGTACTTCAATATAAAAATACTTCAGGTTTTAAGTGAATTCAAAATCTGATTTTCCCTGAAAATGACTAAATATTTCCTTTACAAGTTCTTTGTTTTTATGGTACATGATAAAGAACCGTGTTGGCCTTTTTCTCCCTAGATATATATTTTAATTTATAAAGTCCTTGATCAGCTATTAATAAGTGACTATTACTGAGAATCATCAATGAGATTGGAACTATATTATGCATTATATTGTACATTTTACAGATATTATCTTTGATCTTTATAACAACCTTACCAGATACTAGGATAATTATATTTATTTGTATGTGCATGATAATATTGATTCTTAGAAAGGTTAAATGGCATACTCCAGTCAACTTAGCAATTAAATAAAAGCACATTATCAGAATTAGGTCTGACTGGCTTTGAAGCTCAGGTGTATCTTCTTCTAGTACTGTCTATTACCTCCAGTGTGGCTGGCCAAACGAATATTTGCCATTATTTTAAAACACACCCAGATGTCATAAGTTAGCTTACTTATGCAGTGAATGAAACTAGATGAATGATAGCTCTTGGTTCTGTAATAGGGTATTTCCACTGTAGCTAAATCTATGGTGACTCTTAAAATAATACATTATTTTTAGGTCATCCATAACTGCAATAGTGGATCTAAAGTGTTTTCAGGGATGCTGTTCAAACACAATTTATCACTGCCATAGAAGACAGAGATGAGATTTTTAAAATAAGGGACAGCTCACTCCATCCCCCCACCTGCACCCCAGCAGGAAGATAGGAGAGAATTATTCATTCCTCTGTTTACTATGTTGACCTTGCCTGGGCTGTAGTTGCAGGACTCTTGGTACCAAGAACCGTCTCAGTCCAGGGTTCAATAATTCAACTGAATTATTATTTTGACTTCCTCTTAATTTATTGGTAAGGTCAAAACTTTGTTGTAAAAATCCTGACATAAGTTAGTTTAACTTATACTTCCATCTCACTTCCATCCTTTCCTTTGGGTTGTGTCAAATTTCTGATGCATAAATAATACCATAGTTGTATATAAGCAGGATTAAGATCTATCTCCCCCTCACTATCTTGTGGCCATACCTGCCTCTGGTGCCGTGTGCATCCCCAATCTAGTCCTTCGTCAGTAGTCTATGCTATGACCTTTCAGATGTTCTCATGCAACTTTTTACGTATAGAAATCACTGTGGTCATGTTTTGCAGCTCTTGGATACTTGCAATTCATTCTGCTGCTTGCAGGCTATGCTGCAGGAAATTCTATGAGGCTTCCTAGAAACATGATGAAACCATCTCTTCTCAACTTTAGGTTTTCCTGGGCTGAACCTGGTAATGAGGCACAAAACCCCTCTGTTCTCAGATATCAAAAATATATCAAACTGAGTATTTCTAAAGGGATCATCTTGCAGAAGTTCTACTTAGGTATCCACCATGCCTGTGTAGTCCCTGAACCCTTCTAAAGCCAAGCATTGAGACCAGGTCTCAAGCCTGACTCCCTATTTAACCTCACCTGAACTTCACCTTCCATAACAATTCTCCTTTCATTAACTTGAGTTTGGGGACAGCAAGAAGGCCCCAGGGCAATGACTCCCTCTAGACCCTCCATTGTGTAATCAGTCAGGAACAGCATGTGTCTAAACTAATCAGTGACAGGAATAGCCCAAGGTCATGGTGACCACTATTCCTGAGATCTGCAGAACTTAAAAGCAGGAGGTGACCAGGTAATGAGGAGCAGATTGCATAATCTGACCCACTGCTCTGAGAAGGTGCCCACCAGTCTGCGGATATTCATCACTCACTGTAAGAAGGCACCCACAAGTCTGAGAACATCCATCAATCACCAATAGAAATCACTCATAAATCAGCTTCCGAGAAAGATGGATTGTGTGAGGAGAGTCCTATGTCTTCTTGATTTTTTGAATATAGTCACCTTCCTTGTGTGTGGTAAGTAGCGGAACCCAAGGTAAATAACACCTCCAGCTTCCCCAACATCCCAAGAAGCATTCTCAGGTGTTAAGCCTCATGAGATTGTGAGTTTTGGGGACATGGATAAAGGTTGACTCATGCATGATTCTCTCCTCCAAACTTTTGTGCCTTCTCCATTACCCAATTGCTTAGGTTTTTGATAGACAAAATCCAGGAAATCACTTATTTTTCTCTGCTCTCTGCTATCACATTTATCTCTTACAGTAATATATTGAGAATGGTTTCACTGAGTGGTTGAAGAAATGAAGGCCAAGTGGAAAATGAACAGACCGTGGGGCTGTGGAAGACTGGACGAATGATTTTAAAATTATCCTCTTGACACATCATCTGCTCTGGGACTGCAAGGTTGTGACAGAAAGATAATCAATAACTGTGGATATCCCTGACCAAGAAAGTGACAAGAGCAGTGTTTACCTGAAAGTTTTGTATTACTTCAATCCTCTTGAACAAAGAGTAGTGAATCAGGCAACCAGAGGGAAGGGGAAGGAGGGAGAGAGATTCGTTCCATACCTACCCCTTTCGGGGCCCTGGGATTAGAAGCTTCATTTATGTTGTCTTCTTTGATTGTCATGGAGTAGGTGTTCCCACATCTACTTTGCCTTTATTCCTCTATCAAAAGTGCTTAAGACCCAAACTTCTCATTTTAAAAACGAGCTATTTCTAAATGCCAAATACATCATTTCAACCACTTTTATTCAATTGATGTTCATTGTGTGCAAGATGCAATATGTACTCAGTTCCCAGTATGTGGATGTTAAGTGAGACAGGGAAGAAAGGGAAGGCAGCCTTCACCAGGGGTAGATGGCAGCAGCTCAGGATAAAGACTAGAGTAGTCACAAGAGTTGGTGGGGCTGAGGGTGGAGGGGCAGATAAGATAAGTCTGACCTGACGCCAACAGAAGATGTCTGATCTTAACTTAAAGGTAACAAAAACATTTGAATGCTCTTAGGTCCAACTAGTTTAGATTTCTAAAACCTCAGTTCAGCTATGTGCAGAAAAGAGGTCGAAGCATAGCCTTGCTTAAGGGAAGATGAAGATCAATCAGGAGGTCATTTAGATCATCTAAGCAAAAAGCCATTGGTGGCCTGATAAAGCGAGTGAAAAGATATTTAGGAGATTAAATATGCAAGATTTAATGCTCCACAGATACAGAGAAAGTGGAGGAGGGAAGAGGAATCCTTTGGGGAATCACTCCTTTATTCTGTTATTTTCTTAAGAAAACACCTAAAGTCAGTGCTTGACAATGTCATTGGAAAAGTAAGGTATATTTTAAAATACCACTAACATTTACTGAACACTTAGTAAGTTTTAAGAACTTTGCCAGCAATTACTTGATTTGATTCTCCAAAATATCTAGATTGATAGTAGGATAATATTCACTTTGAAAACCAGGATGCTGCTAGAGAAGGAAGTGAGATAACCTAAGTAGGTCTCACCCCAGAATTTACACTCTACTCATTATGATGGGAGTATGTGTAGATTAGAAAAGTAAAAACACAGGACAGAATTTATTCAAACTGAAGCAAGGACTGAGTGGCAATTATCCTATGGGTTTCTTCATAGGATAAGAAACTCTTAGAAGATGAGTAAGTGGTCCTGCAAGGTGGCACACACCTGTAATCCCAGCAGCTCGGGGGGCTGAGGTAGAAGGATCCTGAGTTCAAAGCCAGCCTTAGTAATTTAGCAAGGCCCTAAGCAACTCAGTGAGACCCTGTCTCTAAATAAAATATATAAAAAAAGGGGGAGCTGGGGATGTAGTTCAGTGGTAAAGCACCCCTGGGTTTAATCCCTGGTGCCATAAAAGAAAGAAAGATGAGCAAGTGGATGCTCCGTAGGCTAGAACAACGGCATCCACGCTAAAGAAATTACCTTTTTTGTCCACAAATCTATGGATCTAAGCAACATTTCTTTGAACTTTGCAACTGGAACAAATGAAAGAAAAGTGGTAGGAGACAGAGATTCCCAATTCAATTTACCTCAGATGGCTGTGTGTGTTCAGATGAGTCACAGCTCTGTGGTAATGAAAAAAGTTCTTGAAGATTAATGAGGCTGACTACAGTAACAGTGAGCCCAGAGCCAGACGTCTAAATAATCTCCTTCACTATAGTTTAAATAATACCAGAGAGAAGATGAGAAGAGGACAATTATTTTAGATAAATGTGACAGAAGAGATAGTAGCTGTCACCGTAGGTCATATTAATGCGCCACTCTAAGGGCTGGAAAAGTACAAGAGCAGTGGACAATTTGCATATGCATTTCATCAGACTGTATGCGTTTACTAAGTGTCTTGTGAACATTAGCAAGTGTTAGCTTTGGCTCTGCACAGCCCACCATGGTGCCATTGGGATAGGATTCAATTATTTATTAAATTGCCCCAATTTTTCCCTTGATGATGCTAACAGCGGTGATGTGAACTCGAGGTGCACAAAAGAAGTTAATCTGAAGAAAAACTAACATGAAACGCTCATTCAATTCCACTTTACCTCCTCCATTGACTCTTCCAGCATCTTTTCTCCTTTACTGCAGTTTTTCAAAAGGGAGGATTCTGCAGTTCTTTGCCTCTACACCCCCTGTGGTCTAACTCTAAGCATGCTACTGCTTCCAGTTGTAGGTCTACCTGTCACATGAAATGACCTCTCAGGTGCTGTTCTTTTGACGTCTTCTACATGATACCACTTTCATGGTTCCTCAGATTCAGTTATCTCCTCAGGGATGCTTCCTGATCTTCACTATAAAGGAACCCACCAGAATTCTGTGGGTTCTGGGTACTTTCATTTCACTGACCCCTTCCTCTGTGAAAGAAAAAATATATATATTTTTAAAAAATTACATTTCACAATGGCATTTGTAGGAGACAAATATCCGACATTGAAACATTTGCTTCAATGTAGAAATATACCAAAGCATTTTCATGTGTCCTAGAGCATCAGAGGCCCTGGGCCCTGTGCCTCTGAGCCCAAAGGGGAGAGACCAGCCTTGTCTGCCTGGTTTTCTGCAGATCCTTCATTGTTCAAGGCAGCACTGTCTACTTGTTTGCTCGCTGCCTTCCTCTCACGGGAGGGATGATGTCAGAGAATCTGCTGTCTTCTGAAGTACTTCTACACCCAGCATCTCAAAGTGATACTGCTAGTTACCTACGATGAGTTCTGCTTCCTCACATGTTGAAGTATAATATTAGAGAAGCAGCTAAGGCAAGCATATAAACTGGGGTTTTTTTAAAAAGGGGTAACATAGACTTTTCCTGGGAGGGAGAAGGGGGCGGCCATAGCTGGTATCCTGGTATCCCCAGAAGCCAGGTGTTCTGCATTTTTTATATGTTCTGGGTTTCCTTTGTTCTCCTACCTCTTGTTCTTATTTCTCTCCTTCTTGCATATCTGACTAGACCCAGGAGATGCACAGGTGGGGTGGCCAAAAGGTGAGAATGAGATGGGCTAGAGGAGCCATGGTAGAGTGACCTGGGCAGGAAGAGGGCATAATTAATGACTCCCTGTAGAGAGAGACAATCCTGGGACAGGTTACCTTAGTAACAGGTTGGAGCAGGAACAGGTTATCTAGATAAGGGTATCTAGATAAGGGCTCCGAAGGAATTAACATTTCAACTCTTCCATTCTCAGGATCCAACCCTTGCCTATCTGCCTGTCTAATTCTGGCTTCAGAAGGATGCCTGGTATAAAAGGCCTGTAAGGTTTTCATAAATATTTATCAAATGAATCAATAACAAATGGCTTTTTCTCCCCCCTCCTCCTCTCTCCTTATGTTTCTTTTCTTGGCTTCTCTTTTACCACTTTTTTAGTCTTTTTTTTTTCCTCTCCCTTTTTTGCCCTGTCTACTTCCAGACCTGTAATTTCTTATATATATTCATCAAATATAAAACAAACTCCCAGATCTCTCCCTACTTAAATATGATTATCCTAATCCTCATCATTATCATCATGGGCATTTCTACACCAGTAATCTTGTTATCATCTTTGGTGTTATTCATGCCCGATACAAGAAGTCATCTCCAGATTCCCCTTCTACCTGCTACCAGATCCAGTCTGTGCCCAGATTCTGCCCTTACCCTTGTAGGAACATCTGCTGCTGATTCCTTGCATTGCTAACACCGTTAGCAAATCTTGCTTGTAAAAGGTCATTAGCCTCCCAACCAGTCTCCTCCAGGTTTCTTGTCTGTCCCTCTTCCAGTCATCACACTTTTTTTCTAGAATATTCTCTTGGTTAAAATATTTGATTCATGCCTGCTGTGTACAAAGGGAGGTCCAAACCTTTTAATTTGACATTCAACATCTTGGCTCCAATTTAAATGTCTGGCTCTGTTCCCATCACTCCAACAGATCCCCCCGTCCCTCCGAACCCACTTACTTGACAGTTCAGTTCCTGAAAATGTATGCTGTAACTTTCTGATATCTTTGTTCAAACTACTTTCTCCATCTAAAAGTCCTCCTCATATCTGTGCATCTGAATGCTGTAGAGAAGTGCAAATCCCTTGCAGGCAGCAATTAGATGGTGCACAACTCTGTCCCTCCCCAGGACTAACAGAGGTTTGTTAGGAGGAGGAAACTATAAGTTGAACTAACAAAAATGAACAAAAGGGAAGTAAATATAAAAGCCTTAAGTTTTTTTATGGTAGAAGCTTAATGCTTTTATGTTTACTTTTGTGTTTTTGAATTACTTGATGTTTATTTTCCTTTTGTACTTTTGAATTTTTAACTTTTTATTTTAAATAAAAGCAATAACCAAACAGCAATGATCAATTCAGGTAAAGATACTTACATGGGCATAATTTTAAGTCTGAAAACCATTTAGCTTGACAAACACAGGCCCAGCTAATTTCAACCTGGGTGAATATTTCCATTTCAGAGTTTTAATTTAATTGAATAGAGTGAATTAATCAGAAACATCTGCCTAGTCTCAAAAAATACCTCAACCACTAAACCAGCTTTAATAAGACAAGAAACTAATTACGTTATCTCTCTGATAGGAGAAAAGGTAAGGTAAGGCTACAAAGGGGATAATATGCTTTAAGTAAAAAGGCAGATAATGTAATTCAATCATATAAGAATTTGGAGATGACTTTTCTAGTAAAAAGTATGTTTTACTCCTCTTATTGTTAAACTTGGGTCTTTCTCATTTTATAATTAAAAAAAAAAACATGCTTGTTAGGGCAAGTTTAAATAATACAACAAACCATACTAAAAACATAGATAATAATAATCCTAATACCCAGAGATATCACTTGTTACATTTTACTGTAGAAATTTATGGTTGTTCTCTTATTTTGTCCTTTGTGGGTGTGTTTGTGTGTGCACATAATGCATTTTTAAAGTGATATATTCGTCTTATGTATATAATAGAATTTAGATCATACTGGACATAATATTTTGAACTTGACTATTTTGGGGGTAATATGTCATATTCATTTTCCCATGTTGTTGATATTCTTCTATAAATCATTTAAATAACTGCACAGTAATTCGCCTCATTATTGTACTATCCCAAGAATGTTTTCAGTCTTTTATTATTACACACAATACTTTGAAAAAATCTTCATGTTTATTTTATGCATACTCTATTTTTAAAATTTTACTTAAGATAAATTTCCATTTATAGAATTTCAGGGCCAGAAGATAGAAAAATACTAAGAATTTTACTAAATATGGCCAGATTCTTTACAAAATATGTCATATTAAATTCAATTGACATTGACATTCTGTGGGTATATTCACACACTCTCAATCTTAAGAGAATGGTCACTTTTCACAGAGAAAACTGAGCTCTTTCATATGCTTATTCATTATTTCCATCTCTTTGGGGGGAATTTATTTTGCATTTCACTTGAATTTTTTTTTCAAATGGGGACTTTTTTTGCTTTTTGATTTCAAAGATCATTTTATATTCTTTTTCATTATAAAATATTTCAAGTAGAAAATGAAATATAGACTAACAAAAAATAATTGGAATCTATCATTCAGCTTTATTAAATCTTATTCATGTAATCATGTGCCATAGTTATTTTGGTATCTTTTTTTAAAAACTGTAATACATTATCAGCAGATTCACCCCTATTTGTCCCCACTGTGACACAATTGATTTCTCCACATCTGAAGGGAGTCCTCCCCTTCCTTTAATCCCATGTACTTTTCATATTTATTACTGTGCCACTACCATTGTGGGTATTTTTTTGATCTGTATATTAAAAATTTTGGATTAATTGCATATAAAATATACATTTGTATAAATTTAGAAGGTGAGACTAGAGCCTATGTATACATATTATATGTGGATATATAATATATATGTGAATTCTGATAAAAATTTGAGCTTCACTGATAAATACATGTGTGTAGTATGTGTGTGTGTGTGGGGGGGTGTGTGTGTGTGGATTTGACTCACTTATGTGTGCTCTGGGATTCTGCAATGGATTCAAGATGGTGGATTAGAGGACGACTTCGTTCCTAGTAGCTTCGCCTCTGGAGATTCAAGCGGTGGGAGTACTGCTTCTCAGTAAAGTGGGTGAAAGAGATACTTTACTAAAATTCCATATTGGATAGTCAGGCTGTATTAGAGATTGAAGTTTGGGTACATGGAACAAAGAAGAAAAAGTACACTGGAGCCAAGCTGGTTGTGGCAGCAGTATCAGCAGAGTACTGGTTCACCACAAAAGGGAGAAGGAACACAGAGAGAGAAACACAATGAACAGATTTGTTATGGAAAAAAAAACTATAGATCACAAAAGCAGCCTGAACTTAGCTGATGTAGAGGCTGCCCTACAAACATGTTTGAAAAGTGCTGTGTATTTCTCAACTGGCCAGTGGGGAGCTGAGGCAGGAGCCATCTTGAGGAGGCCATGTTGAATCTTGCTGTGGTAAGAGCCCCAGAGTCTGGAGCAAACATTGCCATGCTCTTTTGGCAAGTGCCTACTGTGCGGTCTATGATATACCTAGCAGAATGTGAGTGACACAGGTACAGAGTAGATTGTACCCAGAGGGATTCAGAACAGTGAAGGGGAGACCAGCTTGCTTCTCCTTTGAGTTTGGCAGCTCACATGACCAGCTAAAGGAGATTGGGAACCTAAACAGGCAGATAGGAATACATTTAGGTACTCAACCTGGGAAGGCTGTGTTTGTGGGGAGCAGAGTAGGTAGAAGATTGACTCCTCTGTCCCGTGAATAAAATACTTGGGGGACTCCTAAGATCTGGAAATTCCAGCAAAAATCAGCAGCTGCCAGACTCTTGATCTCTTCAGAGTAGATTAGACCCAACTAAGCCCCTCAGGTGTGACTAGAATTAAGCCCCAGCCACCCGAACTCCTCCATAAAATTCTACAGTAGTCCTGTCCTAGGAATGCATCAATTTATTTGTGCAGACGAAACTCCAATCAACTGTACTTCCCATTCCATTCTACCTTATACTGGTGAGAAGAAATTCTGAGAGCTATTTCAACCAGCTTCATTCAGTCTTATGCCATTCCAATTGTCAGCTCAGCAAGTAACACAAAAAGAGGAAGGGGTTAACAACCACCCCCACCCCACTCCCAGTAGTGCACAGTTCAAGAAGAAATGGAAAGAATGGCAGCTGGGCATAAGCTAAGACCATTTATTCTTGTTGAATATTTTGATCATCACAGTGGAGATGATGCCTTCACTTTTTATTAAAAATCTTTTTTCTTTTTTTTTTTTTTAATTTGGTGTTCTTGCTATGCTGACTGGTTCATGGACATATATACATATACACATTTGTTTTGTTTTTCCTCATTATTAGCATTTTCAAAATGTCATTGATTTCTTTGCCTTGTTTTTTGAGAGTTAGGATTGGGGTTGGTTAATTTTTTTAAATTTTAAAAATTTGTTCTAATCAGTTATACACGACAGTAGAATACATTTATGTACTTTGATATATCATACATAAATGGAGTAGAATTTCTCATTTTTCTGATTATACATGTTGTAAAATAACACTGGTCATACATGTGTTATTTTACATATGTGTACATAGGTAATAATGTCTGTTTCATTCTCCTATCTGTCCTACCTCTGTACCCCCTTCCCTCCCTTCACTCCCCTATATCTCATCTAAGTAACTTTATTCTTCCCACCCACCCCCATTGTGAATTAGCACCAGCATATCAGAGACAACATTTGGCCTTGTTTTTTTTTTTTTTTTTTTTAGGATTGGCTCATTTTGCTTAGCACAATATTCTCCATTTACTGGCAAATGCCATAATTTCATTCTGCTTTATACCTGAGTGATATTCCACCATATCATATACATATGTAGCAATTAGAAAAATGTAAATCACAACAACTTTAAGATTTTATCTCACTCCAGTCAGAATAGCAAGTATGAAGACTATAAACAATGATAAATGTTGGTAAGGATGTGGGTAAAAAAGTACACTCATATATTGCTGGTGGGAATGCAAATTGGTGCAACCATTATGAAAAGTGGTATGGAGATTCCTAAGAAAACTTGAAATGGAACCACCATCTGACCCAGCTATCCCACTTCTCGGTTCACACCCAAAGGACTTAAAATCAGCATATGACAGTAATGGATCCCACATCAATGTTTATAGCAGCTCAACTCACAATAGCTAAACTATGGTTGGATATTTTTTTGTGTCTTTCTTTTGTTTCTCTTGCTCTCCTTTCTTTTCCCACTAACAGCCAAATTCTCTTGATCTTCCATTCTCTCTTCCTTCACTTTGTTTTTCTATTTTAAATCCTCCTCTCTTATAACCATTACCTTTTACATCTCTTCTGGATCCTGTTTGTTCACTTTTCGAACATTATAAAATGTCTCCTACTTCTTACCACATTTTATTTTCCCTTAACTGTATTTTTTACCATCTTTCAGAACTGGTTAGTTTATATAAGTCCTGCCCACACCATTTAGGTTGTTGCAACTATTACTGCTGTGGATGATGTGTTGACACCTGCTGTTTGCCTTAACGCCAGATCTATTTTGTGGTTATTTTTGTTTTTACTGTTGACAATTGCTGACTCTAGCATCCCCTTTATTGATAATTAATATTTTAGATGTCATGGTAGGAACAAAGTATTTATTTTAATGCTGCATATTGTTTGCATAAATTGTTGTAATTGTTCATGTTCCCCTATTCTGTGAGGTGCTGGGAATCTACCAGGACACTACAAGTTCACAAGATAAAGATTCTGCTGTTGAATTAAACTCAGCCAAAAGAGAGCACACCTTGCTCCACACACAAATTAATGACACTCAAACTTCAGCTATACGTTAACTTAAAAAGGAGAGAGAAAAACCATAACTAGTGACCAGATTCCCACATAGAAACAGCTTTGAGTGGGTTAACAAGTCCCACTCAGAGACATCCACTGCTGCACCAAAACCAGAGAGAATTAACACAATGGCTGTAAACACCACACCTATAATGAGGTTTCAATCTAGATTATACTAGATCGATTTTCCAAAAGAAGGCTGTTCCCTAAAAAGGCCCACACATAACAGTGCAAGAGAAATCCATCCTAACAGATGCATAATGTGCAAAACAGGAATACAAAAAAATTTGAAAAAATGACACAAAAACTCAGTTTAGGATTCATCAACAACGGCCTCAAAGATGTTGAAGTGGATGAAATACCAGATAAAGAAGTCAATAGAATGATTATAAAAATGCCCAATGAATTTCAAGAGAACACAGAAAAACAACCAAATGAATTAAGAAAGAATCAATTAATTTATCATCCATTAAATTTCTCATTCATATCCTGTACTGAATAACAACAGAATAATTTCAAACCTTGAGAATGATACGAATATCAAATAAAGGAGGCATTCAGAATCCCAATTACACAAGATCAAAAGAGGACCTCTACACATTATAATTAAAATTCCTAACATATAATACAAGGACAGATTTTTTTTAAAAGAGAGAGAGAGAATTTTTAACATTTATTTATTTATTTATTTTTTTAGTTTTCGGTGGACGCATATCTTTGTTTGTATGTGGTGCTGAGATGCGAACCAGGGCCGCACGCATGCCAGGAGAGGGTGCTACCGCTTGAGCCACATCCCCAGCCAAGGACAGAATTTTTAAAGCCTCAAGAGAAAAATGTCAGTTCATATGAAGAAGTAAGCCAGTCAAAATTACTTCTGATTTCTTAGCACAAACTCTAAAAGCCAGGAGAGATTGGAAAAATGTGTTCCAAGTCCTGAAAGAAAATAACTATCAACCAAGTTTGCTAGATCCATCAAAGATATCTTCAAAATCAAAGAGGAAGCAAAAACCTTCCAAGATAAGTAGAAACTAAAATAATTTATAACTACAAATCCAGCACTACAGAACTTACTTAAAGAAAGAATCCACACAGAAGAAATGAAAAACAAACCTCAGAGCTTACAAATGAACAAATCTCATTTAGAGAGTAGCTAAGCAAATGAAAAATAGGGCCAAACTAAGCATCAGAAGTAAACCAAAAGGGCTGGTATTATTAAGTATCTTTCTATAATACCATTGAGGGTTGCCACAGTCTGGCTGGGCACAATTCAAGAGCCACTTGTCAAACAGAAACGAACTTTATTTTTAGAACACACAGGACACACCACACAGCTCTTCAGGAATTCCCTCTGAGCCCAACTGCCACCACCGGCTTCCAGGGAGCCTCTCAACATCCACTCCTCCCGCTCTTGAGGCCGATTGGCTGGGTCGCATGGGCGGAGCCAAAAGAGTCCCCCAATGAGCAGCTCTGTGGTCTGAAAGGGCTGGGAAACAGCCCAAAAAGCATCACCTCGGAGGAGCCAATCAGCTGGAAGTTTGCTGGGCCGCTTGGGCTGTGGCTCTCAACAAAGGTAAATGATCTTAACTCTCCAATTTAAAGACATAGGCTATCAGAATAGATTAAAAAACAAGACCCAATTATATATTGTTTAAAAGAGGACTCACCTTACAGGCAAAGACAGCCACATGCTGAAATTGAAAGGATGGAAATTGATATCCTATGCAAGAGGAACCTGAAAACAAGAAGAACTAATCTGTCAAAGCAGTCTTCAAACGAAAATTAATCAGAAGTAACAAGTCCAAAAATAAGATATTAAAATAATAAATATTTATGCCCAAATATGGGCACAACTTATTCATAAAGGATATACTACTCAAATCAAAGCCTCAGATAGACCCCATTGCAATAATACTGGGTGATGTCAACAAACCTCTCATATCATTAGATAGGTCATCCAGGCATAAACTCAGTAAAGAATATTTGAACCTAAAAATTATTATAAAACAAAGGGACTTAACAGATATCTATAGACTATTTCATTGAACAAGACTTGATTATATTTTCTCCTCAGATGCTCGTGAAACCTTCTCCCCAAATAAACAATATTTAACAACCAACAATAAAAATTAATTTAAAAAAATAATAAAAATAAACAATATTTTAGGCTACAAAGCAACACTTAGCAAATACAAAGATATTTTGATAAAAATTCCTTGCATCTTATCAGACATAATAGAATGAAATTAGAAATCAAAATCAAAAAAACCTACAGATACTATATAAACAAATAGTGATTAAACAATACAATTCTGAATAGTAAATTGATGATAGAAGAAATCAGGGAGAAGTGAAAAAATTCTTAGACTTAAATGAGGAGGGTGATACAACATACCAAAACCTCTGGGACATTATGAAGGCAGTTCTAAGAGATAAGTTTTGAGCTATGAGTGCATACATAAGAAAATCAGAAAGATCCCAAATAAACAATTTAATGATGTATCTCCAAGCCCTTGAAATAAAAGAACAAACTAATCCCAAAACCAGTAAAGGGAAGAAAATAATTAAAATCAGAGTTAAATCAATAAAATTTAGAAAAAAAAAATACAAAGGATAAATGAAATGAAGAGTTGGGTCTTTAGAAGGCTAAAAAGATAAGCTCTTAGCCAAACTAACCAAAATGAAAAAGAGAAAACCTAAATTGATAAAATTAAGATGAAAGAGGAGAAATCACCACAGACATCACAGAAATCCAGCAAATCATTGGGGACAATTTTGAAAACTTATATTAAAATAAATTATAAAATTTAGAATTGACGAACTTCCAGACACACATGACCAACCCGTATTGAACCAAGAGGATATAGAAAATCTACATAGCCCAATATCAAGCAGTGAGGTTGGCAGTAATAACATTCTTCCTACAAAGAAAAGCCCAGGACAGAATGGATCCTCAACTGAATTCCACCAGATCTTTAAAGAATAATTAACACTAGTCCTGCCCAAGTTTTCCATGAAACAGAAGGAGATGGAACGCTACTAAATTTATTTTATAAAGCCAATATCACACTCATACCAAAACCAGATGAGGACATATTGAAGAAAAGAAACTACAGATCAATATCCATGATGAACTTAGATGAACAAATCCTTAATAAAATATTAGAAAACCATATTCAACAACATATTAAGAAGATTATACATTATGACATTTTTTTTTATCCCAGAGATGTAAGCATGGTTTAACATATGTAAATCAATATGTGTGATACATCATCTAAGTAGAATCAGGGACAAAAATCACTTAGTTATCTCAATAGATGCAGAGAAAGCCTTTCACAAAATTCAACGTCTATTTATGATTAAAAAAAAAAAAAAAACACTGAAGAAACTAGGGTAAAAGAAGCCTATCTCAAAAACATAAAGACTATATACAAAATATCCAAAGTCATAGTAAATGGGTAAAACCAAAAGCATTTCCTTTAAAATCTAGAACAGGACAAGGATGTCCACTTTCATTACTTTAATATAGTTCTAGAAATTTTAACCAGAACAATTATGCATGAGAAAGAAATAAAAGGGATAAAAATACAAAAGGAAGAGTTCAGATTATCACTGTTTGCAAATGATATGATCTATACTTAGAAGATCTAAAAAAACTTGACCACAAGTTTCTTTTTTATTTTCTAGAGCAAATAAGCAAATTTAGTAAAGTGAAGACTACAAAATCAACATACAGAAATCAATAACTTTTCTATATACTGACAATTAATCTACTGAGGAAAAGAAAACAGGAAAACAATCCCTTCACAATACCCTCAAAATAAATAAATAAACAAAATGCCTAAGAATAAATCTAACCAAGAGGTGAAAGACCTCTACAATGAAAACTATAAACATTAAAGAAAGAAACTGAAAAAAGACACAAGAAGATGAAAAGACCTTCAATGTTCATGGATAGATAGAATTAATATGGTTAAAATGGCAGTATTACCCAAAACAACAAACAGATGTAATCCAATATCCATCAAAATGCCAATGCCATTCTTCACGGAGCTAAAAAAAAAAAAATCCTAAAATCCATTTGGTATCAGCTTAGGTGTCCATCAACTGATGAATGGGTAAAGAACATGTGGTATATATACACAAGGGAATTTTATTCAGCCATAAAGAGATGAATGTAGGTCACTTTTCTCTACAATAGGTGGAACATGAGAACATTATGTTAAGCAAAATATGTCAAACACAGAAAGTCAAGGGTCATGTGTTTTTTTCTTCTTGGAAACCTGGGGGGGGGGAGGAAAGGTAGGGGGTGGATCTCATGAAAATCAGAGATCATTAGAATAGAGGGAATAAATCAGGGTGTGGGAAGAGGGGATGGAGGGATAATATTGGCCAAAGTATATTGTTGTATTGTGTGCATGTAAGGTAACAGCAAATCCTACCATTATGTATAACTATAATGTATCAATAACAAATGTGGAAAAGATTTTGCATCTGTATTTATATATAAAATTGATTTATATAAATCTTTTCTTATGCACTAGTTTTCTGGCTTTGATATTAAAATAATACTAACCCCACATTCAGTTGGCTGTGTTTTCTTTTTATATCATAAAATATCTGTTTAAAAGGTGAATTTTTCGCTCTTTCAAGTCTTGGAAAATTTTTACCTATAAATTTTTTTCTTGTACTTGTAGTTAGTTATAAGCTTTCAACATTCAAAATATCATTTATTCATTTTTTTCTTTGTAATGGTTGATAGAACTTTTTCCTACTTATTTGGGATATTATCCTATTTTGTCATTCAAGTATCTATTTTGTTTATGGTATTATCTCATAGAGAAGAGTTTTTATATTTATATTTTTATTTTTAAATTTTCACTTTTAGATATCCTATAGTGTTATTAATTTTATTTTTAATGTAAATATTTTGTATATTTTGAAGAGATTCTTAATTTTTAATTCATAGGGAAACTCGGGATCTCAACTATTTTTTTGCAAATGTTTTGCCAGCCTTTTCCACATTAGATAATTAATTTTCTCTATACTAATTTGAATGCCACTTTATTATTTATTGATTTTTATTTGTATTTGGTCTTATATCCATTTGAATTTATTGATATGTCCCACAGATTTTTTTGTAATTGTATTTTATATGTTTATAAATAGAAGGAAAATATATCCTGCTTCACTTTATTTCTTTCTTTAAAATTATGTGGTCTTTTCTTTCAGATTCAACTTGCAATCATTTTTATTTTCTCACCAAATTTTGTTGTGCATTGAATGCATTCATGAAAATGGATACAGAGTAACTTCTTTTCATATGAAGTCTTCCCATTCAAGAAAGCAGTAAATCTGTTACATTTATTTAAGTTTCTCTCATCTTTATTTAATAAAGTTTTTTCCTTTTATATAAGTATAATTTTATGTTAAGTTTATTCACATATATTTTGTATTTTTCTAGCTGTTGGAAAATGGATCATTTCTTTTTATTTACTTTTTTTTTCACTCATTTTCACATATGCTCCTGGTACCTGTTGTCTTTCAGGGAGATTTGAAACTATTTCAAATTATTGTTGGTATTCATTCTCCACCTAATTAAATTATTTGACTAGAGCTTTTAGCACACGTTGTAAAAATGTACCCATGGTAGAACTTTCATTTTCAGGCAGTACTGTGGTTTGGATGTAAATGTCTCCCAATGTTCCACCTATTAAAGACTTAGTTATCAGCCTGTGGCACCATTGGGGGATGGTAGAACCTTCAGGAAATAGGGTCTAGGGGGAGGAAGTTAGGTCACTGGAGGTGTGCCTTGAAGTAGGTATGGGACATCAGCCCCCTCCTCTGACTTTTTTTACTAAGCTGCAATGGTGTGAACAGATTTCCTTGGCCACACACTTACACCATCACATACTGCCACACCATGGGCCCCAAAGCAAGAAGGACAAGCAATCATGCACTAAAAACTCTAAATCTGTTAGCCAAAATAGTCTTCCTCCTTTTAAGTTGTTGGTCTTGGGTATTTTGTCACAATGGTAGAGAACTGACTAACACAGACAGTTTTGTTATTTTAATAAGTGTTCCACCCAGCAATGTCTTGGGAATCCTGGGGACATTGCTTTTTGGTTAGGAGGATCTCCCATTCTTTTCTCACCACCCACTTCAAATTCAACCTCAAGTTCATGTCTACTCAATTGAGTTCTGCAGAAAATGATCCTATGTGCTCTTCCCTTATCCTGAGATCCCTGTGAGTTTGGAATTATTTTTATCATTCTGAGGAGAGCAGTCTGTGGTTCAAGAGGTATATCAGGTTAGAGTGCTATTTTTGTCACATAAGATAATTTGGGAATTTTGTTCATAGCTTCAAAAAATAAGCATAAAATATAAACAGTATCCTAAGTTCTTTTATGGGAGTAAGCCTCACTTTAGGCAGATAATTTACCACCATGAAAAACTTGGGAATTGGGAAGTCTAAATTTAGCAAGTATTCTCAAAAAGTATGAAGCATGAATATTGCCACTAAACAATGACATCTAGCTCAAATCCCTAATAAGGAGGTCTCTCCGTCAATTCTGAACAATTGACAGTCTGTTCCCAATTATACCATTAGCTTATTAAATAAAAAAGCATTAATGTTGGTCAGTCTTCAATAAAAATCATTTTTATACTCAGGATGGCAAATCATGTTTGTATATTCTCTGAAGCTAATAGTCAAGTGAATGTCATTTGGATCTATTTTTATTTAGAATACTACTTTTTGTGTATCATATTTTATAAGTACTACCAGGGCCTGAACTCTAAGGGCTTGAAGAACTAATCATTACTTTTGAAATAAGAAGCTAATATGACATAAATCCATGCACATATAACAGAAGAAATTGAATCAGGATAGATTTTTAAAGCAATATCCACATCTAAAGATACCATCAATGACATTTTGAAAACTCTTTAAAAAATTGGAGAAGATAGATTAGGGCCAGTTTATATAATATATTGTCAGGGTGTTTGGGATAGTCCTCCAGCTTTGAAAAAAAAAATCTTATCTACTCCACTATTTATACCTGTCATTTGTCATTATGGAGAGGGATATTAACATAATGAAGCCCCTCTGTGCCCAGATAAGCATACAGTTTTCATTTAAATCTTCAGGATCTAAGCCTTACATAACCCTGCTTTCAGGAGGGAAAAAGGAGGAAGGAATTAGCCAACTCTCTAGTCTGGACAGCTTATCCATTTAAAATGGCTGGTGGGGCAGTTATAGGAAATATTACTCAATGACCAGGATATATTGGAAGTGATGCAGACAAACTGTCTCTGAATACAAACCCTGCAGTTTAATGCAGGGGTAGGTCAAGCTTACATATGGGACCCCAGAACCTGCCCTATTAAAAAAACCTCCATTTCAAGGTGTGAGAGCTTACACATGCACTCAAGATCAGAGACTCAAAAGGTATGGACTAGCGCTCCCAGGATCCTCCACAGTGCACAGGAAAGGTTATGCATGCAGGGCCCAAGGGTTGGAGCCTCTCACAGGCAAATGGACTTTGAGAGTGGACTTCTTACCAGCCCTATGAGCAAAGAGCAGACCCGAGGCAGTGTGGAAGCGGTCACAGTGAGTGGCAGGACTTACAGCAGTAAGGCTTGGAAGGAATTCATCTATGCCTTTATAAACTGGAGGGAGTCAACTGGCTAGCCCAGCACTTCTACTGTCAGAATGGCTGCATCCTGGGATATGAGATGGGTCTTGGTAACACCTGCCAGATGATTGTGCTCATCATTTATTTGAAGGAAGCTTACATGACAAAGGACCTTTTCAGAAACTCTGTCCCCTGTCTGTTTTGAACAACTGAAAAGAAGAAATGGAAAGGTACAGAGTAGATGTAGCTGAACTTGTATTATTTATGTTAAGATATTTTTCTAGATGATGTATAAAATATCAAAAGTCAAAACCTTGTCATATTCAATGATTTTTATTCCAGAAAGCTTGAACAGAGATAAGACCCAGAATCTGATGGGGGAGGATCCAATGGGTTTTATTATTATCATTCTGTAATTTGAAGGCTGGTGCTCATTTTTAATAAATTTTGCTGATCTATTAAAAAAAAAAAGGTATGGACCACTCACCAAAGGTCATCATTGACAACCCTAGTTACTAACCACCCTGAAGAAGTCTTTAGAGTGGGAGCTAAGGTGAAGGGAAAGGATGAGGCTAGGGAAAAGGAGTTCAAGGGCAACATTTATATCATCCCTACCAAGGGATGAAGAGAATTTCTAAATGCTGCCCGTGGGTCAGAGTCTGTGGGAAGGCATCTGAGAACTGACTAACCAAAGAGGTCATAGCCTAAGCTCCCTGAAGCAGAACCTTCAGAGTTGTAAGCCCCAGCCCAGGTCCAGGTATAGAACATGGCTGAGCCTAGAAAATTAACAAGTTGATGCAAGTTGAGTTGGAGGCAAAGTCCAGAGAAAGACAAGAAAGAGTTCCCTATTGTTGCCTGAACAGAGAGAATAGGCAATAGGCTGTATTCAATGAGGGGATTCATATGAGCAAAGAGGCCAGGGGTCCTCTAATAATTAATGCTTGGGTCAAACACAAAGGGATAGGAAGAAGAGGCAAAGAAGAAACTGACTTCAACTAAGTATCTGCCCAAGAAGACTGGGTTTAAATCGGAAAACTGAGTTATCGTGAAGGGGTAAAATGGAGTTTTGCAATTAGAAAATAATGGGGTTTCTGAGCTAAATTAAATTCAGTTACAAAGAAGTAACAAAAATTGTGTCTGCTATGATGAGCATTTAGGACATAGAATCACACTGGCTATACCAGAGGGGGTGGGCGGCTCTTTCTTTAGGTTGTATTCTCTTTCTAACTTCCCCAAACAATATCACCAACCTCAGAAATCTTCATTTTTCAGTTTCCTCAAATATTTTAGGAGCAACTATTAAGCATAGAAGTTTGTATCCTCAAGAACATTAGTGAAATGAGATTAGCAGAGAAATAAACAGTAGGTGGTCATAGTTACTTCATTAAAAGGAGCTATAGAGCACAGAGGAAGGGGGGCAATTAAGCAATAAAGGAAAAGGTACTATTCATTACAGTTTAGATGTGGCTTGACTTTGTCCCAAAGATTCATGTGTTGGGGACCTATTTCTCAATGTATTAAGTGTGATTTGTAAGAGGTTGGGTCTAATAGAAGGTTCTTAGGTCATTTGAGGCTGTGGCCTTGGAAAGCATTGAGAAACACCAGTCTCTTTGGCTTCCCATTTGGTGATGCATGTTCTCCATCATACTTGCTTCTTAGCCATCCGTCTTGTGAATGCGCTTAAGCCAGTACCATGTTCACCAGAGATCAGCTCATGCCTGCACCATGTTCTTGAATCTCCAGCATTGTGAGCTAAACAAACTCTTTTCCCAACAAAGTTATCTTACCTCAGATATTTCATTAGAGCAAGAAACATAGACCAATACAACATCTGAGAGGAGGTAACGTTACCCAAGCTGAGTTAAGAGGAAGAAAATGACAACAGTTAGTCAGCCAATTGAGGGGCAGTGAAAACTCATTGCAAAAATAATAAGTAGCATGTGCAACCACTGAGAAACAGGCAAACAAGAAGCAAAGTTGAAGAGAGGGTTTGAATAAAAAGGGGTGGTTGACATAGATATGGGACAGAGTCCAGAAAACAAAGACATTGCAATTCCCTCAGAGGAGATAAGACTATATATCATGGGAGAGAGATGGAGAGCTTCAAATAGCTGGCTGGGTAAGAACAATCCTAATCATCCTTATAAGCTAGACTTCAGAGTTTGGGACTAATATATGAAGAAATATATATATTTATACAAATATATACAATATATACAAAATATATATATTTTGACTAATATATAGAGGAATGATATAACAAACATCAATCCACAAAATGAATTGGCAGGTTCTGTTAAGGAAACACATTAAAGGTGGCAAGGAACATAGGAGTCAGGGACGCTTCTACAATTGCATTTCCTAATAAGGGAAAGAGATTTGACTCAATTTCAAATACAACAAGGGAAAGTGGGAATTTCTAGCCAAAGATTGGAAAAGTATTTTGAGGTGGTCAGTGGATAGAAGATCACTAAGAGGGTAAGTGGTGATTCTATTGAAACTGACTTAACAGAATTCTTGTTGGAGAAAGGCCAGGATGTTAGCCATTTGTGTGTTTGTTTGCTTCTGGGACCAAAATACCTGAGAAAAACAACTTGGGGAAGAAAAATTTATTTTGGCCAACAGTATCAGAGGTTCAGTTCAAGGTCAGTCAGATCCAAAGCAGAAACATCGTAGAGGAAGGGAAGGGCAAAGGAAAGCTGCTCTGTTAGTGGCAGCCAGGAAGGAAAGAGAGAGAGAGAGAGAGAGAGAGAGAGAGAGAGAGAGAGAGAGAGCGCACACGCGCGCAAGAGTAGCCAGGTACAAGATATAGTTCAAAACCATGCCCCCAGTGACCTACTTTCCAGGCCATTAATACCCAGTAGTCCATTCAGCTACCAATGGATTAATGATTAATCCAGCAAGTGGATTAATCCACTAATGAGTTCAGAGCCCTAATCATTACTTTTGAACCTTGCTGCACTGGGAATCCTGCTTTCCATAAATTAATTTTTAGGGGCAGGCACATCCTCCACCCAAACCATAGCAGAACGAGTAGATATTACCTGGAGGATGATGCCAGATGAAGAATTTGATCAGATGTCTAAGATGATTAGATATTGAAGTACAGGATTTTGGGCACACTAACTTACCAGGCTTCTTTCAAGGAATAGACCCTACAAAGAAAACACATGAACCCAAGGTTGGATTTATCAAGGACTTCAGAGAGCTTGACTAGAGTTTGGTGGAGAAATATTGGTTAGCATGTTTATGCTCAATAGCATATTTTTGTGGACGAGGAAGTCACTTTTGAGATAAACACCAGCCACTCTCAGGGTGCCTTCTCAGTTCACTTATCCCTTCATATATTTTGACAGAAATCCTTTGACCTTGTTTTTTTTTTTCTTATTTTTTTTTCTAAAAATGATCTTTTTCCCCCCTAGAAACATGTAGTTAATTTCAACTCACGTTTAAAAAATTCTGAAAGATTTGTTTTGTGTATTTTTTTAAAATTATTACTGTTCAATTTTATGAAGAGTTTTCAACCCGCTTCTTAGCTTTTGAAGAGTTTGAGATTCTTTTTAAAGTTTTTCTTTCTTGTTTCTTACAGGGAAGAGATCTCAAATATTAGGAACACAATGGTCAGAAATGTCTAGTTTCTTAAATAGAGAGCAGTTGGAAATTTGTCAAAAATGCTGGTGGAAAGTTTGCACTGTTCCCACAAGTCGTAAACAAAGACTTATTAGCTGTGGTGTGCCACAAGGTGCTTGGAGACTTCGAATGTTTGGGGTTTTTCCTTCATATCTTTTGTCCTTGATGAATATATAATCTCAGCAGAAAGGAAAGCAGACACACTAAAACAGATGACATTAAAATAGGAAAAAACAAATTTTCTCCTTGCTACCAAATAGGCAAGAGGTGGTAAAAGGAGAGGTGTTGCCTTGTCTCATTTGACATAAAATCCAAATAAAAATGCAAGTTTATTTCTTCTAAATATGGCAGGAGCCCTCACTTGTTTTTAAGACTCCTCTAAATCAGAATTTGAAACAACTCTAACAGGGTCAAAGTGTACCTTTGTACTTTCTGTGAAATGAACAGCTTACAAAGCAATCTAAAAATATAAGCAAGGAAAATGCCTGGGGCTCAAAACTATTTTAGGACAATTTAGAAAACCACTTTATATTGTAAATTTTGTTCCTAGATATTGAAATATAGCCATGAATTATCCATTTATTAAAGTGATGACTTGATGTAGGGATTTCCCTTTCTATTCATCAGCATCTCTCAGAGTGTACTACATGGACTTTAAAGTAATTAAACAAAATTTCTTAGTAATCTAGAACCAGAAATTTTCTTTTACATTAATACTTCCAAATTTTACTAGACTGAAACAATTTTTCTAGAATTGCAAATTCATTTTATGAAATGAGTGAGATCAAGTGAGTAAGTGAAAAGTACACAGATGACCAGTGGACCCCATTCCATTCCTTGTAGTGTGTGATCAGTAAGGCATGGGATAGTATTGTAAAAAGCACATGCAACAAAGACATATGCTATTATCCTTGCTGTTGGAAATAAAGACTCATTTATTTTGTCAATTATTTTGGACTTGTGCTAAATTACAATAGCATTTCCCATGCTGTCAATCTGTTGGTGAATCATAAAATGTCAGTGCCAAAAAGGACTATGGATGGAGATGACATAGTCTGAGTGTCTACCAGCCCATTTGAAATAAGTGGAATGAAGATTCTCAGAGATATATCCATGGCCCATGTCCATATCCTGGAAATATTTACCATGTGTGGCAAAAGAGTGAGTATTGCCTTATGTGGCCACAGAAAACATGATTCAATTATAGATTTTGAGAGGAGGAGTTTAACTCAGATTATCAGGATGGGCCCTAAATTAATCACAAGCATCCTTCTAGGAGGGAGTCAGAGGAGGAGGAGCAAACAGAAGAGGAGCAGTCAATGTGACTTCAGAGGCTGAGATTGGAGTGATGTGGATATAAGCCAAGGAATGCAGCAGTTCCAGAAACTGGCAGAAGTAAAGAACAACAGATCCTCCAAGAGCCACGACAGTAATTCGTCCCTACTGACATTTTTATTTCAGACTTCTGGATTCCAGAACTGCAAGAGAATAAATATGTTTTTTTATATTCTTGTATATTCTTCTTTTAAAAAGTCACCAAGTTTGTGGTGATTTGTTACAGCAGCTGTAGGACACTAATACAGTTTCTCATGATATGGGAAACGAAGGCCTAGCCAGGTCACTGTCTCATCTGCTGGTGACAGAAACAGAATTATATACCAGGTTCCCTCTTCCCTGGAGCTCTAAGTTAGCACCAGAAGCCACTCCATGCCTTCTCTCTGTAGCCCTCAGCCCACCTGAAATTTCTCGTACATTCTACGTGATTGTTCTTTTCCTTCTTCCTTGGATTACTTGACATCAAACTACTCATGTTTCTCTTTTCTTTTTCCTGTCCTCTTTTTGCTCCTATCTCTACTTCCATGGTGATCTCATATTGTTTGCCCCAGAATTTGTGATCTTTACCTCATCTTCCTGATCTTAGCATCTTAGATGTGAGGGACTTCATTCCTCTTTGGATCCCAAACTCTCAAAGACTCCCTGTAACTCTCAATTGTGCTAAAGAAACTGAATTCCCATTCTTCTTATACAAACCTGTTTCTCATCTTTCCCTCCCTGTCTCAGTTACCTGCACTCACCCTGGAGATTTCATAATCATTGCTCCCTTCGCATCTAAAACTACCTCCCAAGTGTATTTTGACTCTCTCCATGAGCCCCTGATCCAATATGAAATCTCATTAATTCTGATCCTGAAAACTCTAGTAACTTCTAAATGGTTATTTTCTCAATTCTTCCCTTTTCGTATCTCTCAAATAATCTCTTTGTGTTGATTTATATTGCTACTGTCACAAATCACCACCAATTTGTCAACTTAAACAACACCTATGTATTATCTTACACTTTAAAGATTTCGAATTCTGAAAAGTAACCCCAATTTCCAAAACTCTCACCTAGTTAAAGTCAAGGTGTGTCATTACAGCCATGATCCTATGGTGAGGAGTCCAAAGAAGAATTGTTTCCTTGACTTTCCTATTTTTAGAGGCCACCTGCAATCCTTGACTCATGGTAATTCCTCCATCCCCAGAGCTAGCAACACCAGGCCAACTCTTTCTCAAGTTGCCATTTCTGGTTCTCTGTCTCCTTCTTCCTTCTTCTATTATTAAGGTGGCTTGGGATTGCACTGAGTCTGCTGTGATCATCCAGGATAATCTCATCCTCAAATTAGATAATTAGCAACTTTAATTCTACCCAAAACTTAAATTCCCATTTGCCATGTCAGGAAGCTCATTCTCAGCTTCTGAGACTTAGGAGGTGGAAAACATCTGGGATCATTATTCTACCTACCATGCCCTTTATCTCTATGTTCACTGTCTGCTATGGTTTGAGTGTGTCTCCCAAGGATTTCTACACTAGAATCTTTGTTCTCAGTGTTGTGATAGTGAGATAGTAGAGCCTTTAAGAAATGGGAGATAGTTAGAGATAATTAGGCCATTGGGGGCACATTGACCCCTGAAGAAATTAATGCTGATCTCATGGAATGAGTTAGTTCTCATGAAAATGGATTGTTATAAAGTGAGGCCACCCCTCACACTTGGCCCCTTTGCATATGTCTGTTTCTGCCTCTCCACCATATTTTGGTGCATCTCAGGGGGCCCTCATCAGAGGCCATACCTGCAGAGATTTGGATTTTCAGTCTCCAAAATGGTGAATTAAATAAGCCTCTTTTCTTTACAGAGTATCCATGGTATATCAACAATTTGTCCCTAATTTGCTATCTTCTATAGAGACCATATAACTGGCCTCCCAATTTCCAGTCTCTCCTTCATCCTCAATCCCCAATCACTACCACCAGTTATCTCTGAAACGCACATTGAATTAAACTGTTGTCTTTCATCTTCTTACCCTTGCTTATGATGACTTTGTGTCACGGGTTTAAGAGGGTTCCAGAGATGGAAGAGACCTCTATTCACACCTTTCCAGGTTCTTGACCACTCACAAAAAAGAATTTAGGGATGAGTCATGTTATAGCAAAAGAGAGAGTGCTTTATTGCAAAGTGAAAGTACACACTCAAAGATTGAGTGACTGTGTACTCAAAAGCTGAGCAGCCTCACAATCAGATGGGTGGTGACAGATATTGTTTAGGTGACAGATATTCCCAAGCAGGGACTAATGACAGATGAGGTTCCCTGTAATTTGAGAAGTCTCTTTGAGAAACCCCACTTACCTTCTTTAGCACCTAATTATGCAGCTAAAGGGTCATTAGGTCCACATGATCATCAGCTTTAATTATCAAGAAGGTAAAATAGAGGTCAGTTTTTTTTTTCTTGGTTTACCTGCCGAAGAAACCAGTGGGAGCTGGTTTGAGGGAGGGGTTACTCTGTGGCTAGATATTGTCCTGTCCAATCAGATGCCAGCAAGATATCTGTGTTGAATAGGAGTGCTGAGGTCATTGAAATCCAGGCCTGCTTCTAGCAGAATCCACACCTCATTCCCTTATCTATGGTTGACCAGAAGGCCTACCGCCAGCAGGCTTCCTGCCGTTAAGCAAGTAAGGCCAGCTCACACTGTCTGCACCTACTTCTCCCCTTCCCTGTCTCACCTGGACCACAATCATATCTCCTGGCCCAGACTTCCTTATTTCCTTCCGCAGCTACTGCTCCTAACATACTTCACAACACACAGTTTTCTTTGCTGTTTCTCAAATGTGCTCTTTCCTCTGAACCTTTTCTCATGCTGTCCTTTTCCCCTGATGTATCCATTCCTCTCTTAATATCTGGTTCACAAACATTGTCTCCTTGTTATGGTTTAGACCTGCAATGTCACCCCAAAGCTCACGTGTTGAAAGGTTGGTCCCCAGTGTAGCAATGTCCAGAGATGGGCTTTGGGGGAGAGGTTAGATCATGCGGGCTCTGACCTCATCATTGAATTAATCCATTGGAAGCTGAATGGAGTACTAGGAGGTGGTGGAAACTGTAGGCAGATGGGGCATGCTTGGAGGAAGCGGGTCACTGGGACCATGCCCTTAGAGATTGGGACCAGGCCCTGGTACCTTCTTCTGTGTTTCTCTCTCCCTTTCTCTCTCTGTCCCTATCCGCCTACTTCTTGGCTGCCAGGAGCTGACCAGCCTTCCTCTGCTGTGCCCTGTCCACAGTAATATTCTGCTCATATCAGGTATAAGGCAGCAAAGCAGTGCAGCCTAGCAACCTCTAAAACTGTGAAACAAAATAAATTTCTCTAAGTGGTTTATGTCAGATACTTTGATCACAGTGCCAAAAAAAAAAAAAAATCAACAAATACACCCCTCAAAACTCATGCTAAGTATTATTGAATTTTCCCAAACCTTCCCCAAACCCAGTATAAGTAGTTGCTTCCTTGTATATTAATCATTCCATCCTATTACACTATTTATCCATTTCTCTCTCTTACAGCTTAATAGTGAATATATTGTTCATTCATTTATTATTCCATCCACATAGCCACTCACTGTTCATGTGGGCTGAGTATATACTATTTGTTATAATTAGCAAAAAATAAAAATGAATAAAATGGGATCCTGACCTTCAAAAATACATTTTCTTGGAATAAATAGGCCTGTAATCTGACATATTTCGTAGTTTCTGCTTTAAAATATGAAAATATAATAATGACCAAGAGAAAGCAATTCCATTTGTTCTAATCTGCTTGTAAGGCCTCACTCAAAAGGTAGTAAAACACAATCAAGAGAAAAAGGAAGAAGTATATTGTCAGTAGCACAGAATACAGACACACTAATTTTGTGAGATCGTTTAAGGAAGGCTTAATAAAATTTCGACATTTAATCTGGTTCCTAGAACATAAATAGAAAGTGCTAGACATAAGTGAAGTAAAAGGAAATGCCTTTCATCCTTTTATTTCCAATACTTAGGAGGCATTTGTTAAATTAAAAGTTAAAAGAGAAGTTGGAGAATTGGGTAACAGGAGTGCCTATTAAGTGAGAAATAAACCTGGAATAGAACAGCAGGTATAGAGTATATTGTTTTATAAGACAGGATTCAGTCCTTCTCAAAAATTGGATCTATAGACCACAGTGTTTGTGTGGGGGTGGGAGGGGGTGCAGAATCCTGGGCTCTGCAGTAACCTAGGCATTAGAATCTCTGCAGGTGACGCTCATCGAAACAGTATTTTCTAAGCTTCAGCACACTATAGGGTTAGAACCACAGTCCTCCAGAATGTGGAGTGTGATTAAAAAAAAAAAGTTTAATTAGAATGACTGCAAAGATACCCAAGCTGCCTGTGTTGGTCAGATTCATTCAACACATGTTCACTGAAAAATCATGATGTCATGGACACTATCCTAGGTATAGTTGTGATCAATTGTTAGAGTCTGTAAATAAGTCAGGATGGTGCCTGGCATTTTGCCAAAGAAATGTTAGAGTCTGTAAACAAGTCTGGATGGCGCCTGGCAAAATGCCAGAGGGAGTGGTTTGTGAAGTAACAAAAGCAAGCCATTAAGTGTGGAGATTCCTTATTGGTTGACAGCTGTATCGAGTTTATGTTAATTAGATAAGCTGTGTGAAATGTATAAATACCACTCCTGTCCTACAATAAACGGCTCCCATTCCTGCTGTATCAATCTACACAAGTTGTTCATCACCCCCCGGGTTATTTTGCTGCAGCCGGACTGTGGCAATCAATGAAGAAAAGATTTCTAATCTCATGAAATGTGCTTCCCAAAGGTGAAAAGCATCAAACAAGCAATTACATAGATACAAACTTAAGTAAGGATGGGGATCCCATGAAGAAGTACCATTGAGCCTGGTGCTGTGACACAGGCCTTTAATTCAGCTACTCAGGAGGCTGAGGCAGGAGGATCTCAAGTTCAAGGCAAACCTGGGTGACTTAGTGAGACCCTGACTCAATATAAAAATTAAATGGTCTGGGGCAGCTCCATGGTAGAGCAATTGCCTAGCCTGCATGAACTCCTGGGTTGAACCTGCAGCATGCTCGCAATAAAAGAAGTACCACTGAAATGTGTTCCGACAGAGGTTGTGCATGACAAAGTGCGTGTGAATTTCTGGGGACCATAAAGCATACGAGGAAAATTCAAGGGAAAATGTCTGAGGACAAAAACATCTCTCTCGTTCAGCCTAAGGGATGGAGGAAACAAAGATTGGTGTGGTAAAACCTAGTGAGGGAAGAGAAATAGGAATAGGTTGGAAAAGTAGACAGGGAGTGAGTGCATCAGGACTTTGGGGAATCAACTGTTCCACCAGTTTTCTGGGATAAGGAATTGCCTGGGATGTAGATCTTTCAGTCCTAAAATTAGGAAAGTCTCAGGCAAATTGAAACAAGTTGGTCATCCTAGGCCATGTTGAGGCATTTGAAAGAGAAGAGCAATGGGCTTAAATTAAAGCATTTAAAGTAGATCCAAAGTGACTATGATTTAAACTTCCCAAGGTTTCCTTTGTCACTGGGTACAGGACCAACTGGGTTAAGGGCAGCCAAAGAGGACACTCCTAGGAGAGTGCTGCTTACTTGCAAGTGAAGATGATGGTCATTTGGACCTAGGAGGTGACAATGGAGATGAAGAGAGGTGACAGATTCTAGATACTTCCTGAAGGTGGGAAAAAAAAACATTGTTGCCAGTTACACACAGGGGGGATGAGGGAAAAGGAGTCATCCTGGGTGATTCTGGTGTTATCCCTCATTGGGTGAGTGACACTCAGAAACCAGTGTTAACAAAGAAGAAACACCTTGGTGGAGGTTTCTGGGGGGGTGGACATACAGGCAGATTGAATACCCAGAGGCAATGCTGGGTTGGATGAACAACAATATCATGAAATTGAGACATTCACCAGACCTAACTGCTGGCCACCACAGGATCCTCTCTTGAGCACCCTCTGCTGCGTGTCTCTCAGAACTTTTTCCTTCTATGGATACTCTTCGGAACTATATGCATATTTTCACCCCATTACAAGGCTGGAACTGAAAACAGATGATTCCCAGCCCCACGTCCTGATGCCAGGGTAGCTGGCCTTGTGACTCCTGCACGTGTGGATATGAAAACCCACCCAGGAAGGTCTTTATCAGGGATTCAGCTATGTGGTTCGCCTCTACAAGGTCCTTGTCCACATGGCCTACCTTTCTAGACTAACGTCATGGCATGAAGCAAAACCAAATAAATAAATAAATCCTACTACCTGAACAGCTGAATTTTAGGTAACAGCTCAAGTGATATCTAAATGTCTTCCAAAATGATTCTTCAAGGTGATTGTTTTTTGGGGGGAGAGGGGGTAAGCAGGGATTGGATTCGGATACTTGACCAATGAGCCACATCCCCAGCCCTATTTTTTATTTTATTTAGAGAGAGGGTCTCATTGATTTGCTTAGCACCTTGCTTTTGCTGAGGCTGGCTTTGAACTTGTGATCCTCCTGTCTCAGCCTCCTGAGCCACTGGGATTATAGGCATGCACCACGGCGCCCAGCCAAAGTGAATTTTTTTTTTCCAAGTTATTCTTCAAGTTTGCCTGCTATGTTAGCTTTGGTCAAAGCATTTATCCAAATCAGTTTTCCTTCCTTAACTGGTCTTCTGATTTTTTCTTCCTGCTGTAGAAAGAAACTACTGCCTCTATTCTTCTGGAAGCTGTGATCTTCATAGTATGCCAGATTGGAATTCAGTTAATCAGTGTCCCACTCCTGCTACACCACCTACATTCTGTGAACACCCCATGCAAGACTTGTAGGTCAGGACACAATTATTGTCAGAGTTTGTGCTGCTTCCCCTAAGAGACTTTGCTAAGGACGTGATTTTGCAAATGTGCTTCTAAAATGGAAGGTTACACCTGTGGAATTTCAACCAGAAGAAGAGGTGTCTTACTGGTGAGATTACTTCTGTGATTCTCAATGCTAACTTCAAGGTTTTGAAATTCAACCAAAACCTCAAAACATGAACATGGCCTTTCCAGTTGAACATAGAAAGAGCGATGCTTCCCCTGTGTGGTGAAGTTTGATATTTCACTCTGCAGGAGCAGATTTACAGCTGAAATATAACGGGGGGAAAAGTGATGCTAAGACATTTATATTTTCCTTTCTGGGTTTTAAAAAAAAGCCAGAATGGAAAAGACAATAGCTAATGTATAATATCCTTAGAGAGATTCTGTTTTACTTCTTTTTTTAATTTTATTTTTTATTAGCTACACATGACATTATCATGATCTTGGCGATTCATACATTTGAATCTTTGGGGTATAATTTCTCATTTTTCTAATTGTACAGATTGCAGAATCACACTGGTCATAGAGTCACCTATATACATACAGCAATCATAATGTCTATTCTATTCTGCTGCCCTTCCTATCCCCCCTACTCCTCCCCTCCCCTTTTTTTAACTTCTAAATTGCAAATTTCAGTGAGTAGCTTTCTCTAAATATAAAAAGAGAACATTATTTAAGGTTACTTTCTTAGCTCATGTAATGCTGAAGGAGAAAGTAGAAAAACATCCCTGTATCTCTCCAGATCTTCTATTTTTTTTTTTTTTTTTTTAGGTAACAACAACAATGATCATATCTATATAAACAAAGTGAAGTTCACATTTGTCAGAAAATATTATCCAGATGTTTCTCAACGTACCATGGGATTACATGCCAATAAACTCATTGCCATTTGGAATATCATAAGTTGAAATTACAGTTAATTCTCCTAATCTACCAAACACTCTATTTTGACAACACAGCACACGGTAGGGTGATAGATGTCTCCCCCTTATGGTTACAAGGCTGACTGGGAGCTGTAGCTGAAGGTCATTGCCCAGCTTCACAAGAGGATCAGAGTGCATAGTGCTAGCCCAGGAAAAGAGCCAAACTTATAACTGGAAATACAGATTCTACTAACTTCATGTCACTTTTGCACCACTCTAGAGTCAAATTAAAAAAAAAAAAAAAAGTAAGTGGAACCACCACATGTTAGGGACGATATGTATGTGACATGCAGAAAGTCATACAATCTGAGAGTGAGGACAGCATTATCTACCTAGGAAATCTTTCTATAGAGCACCTGAAACTGAGGACAGCTTATGAAGGGTCTCTTGGGTGATCTAAACTAAGACATAAGGTAAGGGGCAGGGAGCACATTTATGGTGGGGTCTCCAGGGAGAATCACAGAAACACACAATGACCGCAGCCTTGCTTCTGTGAGGTTCTTCATGGACCAGCAGGACCAATGTCCCCTGGGATCCTCTTGGAAATGCTTCTGGGTGTATTCCCAGACCCTATAGATCAGGAACTTGTACTTAACCAGATCTCCAGGTGACTCACGCGCTTTAATGTTGGAGAAGCAACATTAAGGACTGTTGAAACAGCCGAAATCCACCAACTGGGAAAGAAATGTTATGGTCAGAGGAAACCCCCATGGCTGAAATGTGAGTCCCAGACTAAAAGGGACAAAGGCAGACATCCAAACTGCACATGAGGTGGGTAGTCAGCTTCCCAAGGACAGTGGGGTGACTTCCAGGGGAAACAGAATCAGGGATTCATTTATTCAGTGGTGATGACGAATTCTCCCGAGCAAGCCTAGGTAAGTCACCCCTAGTGACTTCATAAGAACAGTAGCAGTAATGACCGCAGTGGAAATAATAACATCTTAGCATTGCTGCGTCCTGGGCTCCGGGTTTTATGTGCCTTATGTGACTGAACTCTCACAACATTTGAAGCAGCAAACCTGAGGTACCAGGTTAGCCAATAAACTCATTGCAATTTGAAATATTGTGAGATTAGCAGTGTCCAAACAAGGAGCTCCCCGGGGAAGAAAGCAGAATTAAAAACCAGAATTGTTGGTCTAACGTGGGCAAACGCAAATTTATACCAGACATACATTAAACTAAATAAACGACTCTCAGATTTGAGGATACATACAAAATATTCTTAAGGTTTTGTTAAAATGCAGAATCCTGTGTCCCAAGGCTAAACTTTAGAAACAAGTTGTCTAATGCAGGTATGAGAATCTATGTCTTAGATTATTGTGGAGACAAGTGCATGGAGTACTGCATACATGACATACATTAAGGGCATCTGAGTGCCCTCATGTTAGGTGTGTGAGTGGCAGGCCGCTTACCCCATAGACACAGCCCTGGGGGTGAGGCCATGCGTTGCAGTCCCTGTGCTTGCTCCACGGCCCACTCCTCAACTGGTCACTGCAAGGACAGTTGGCAGAAATTGCATTGGTGGCTGCCTGTAATCTGCTTAGCTACTGCCTGAGTATATATACATGGTAACTGTGCAGTAACATCAGACCTGCTTCCTGCTTGGTCTCCAGGGGTCTTGATTAGCGACTCTGCAGCCACACTCTCCTCTACCCTGTTCCGTGACCTCCTCGCTGGATGAGAGAGAACACACAGAGACTATTATGCCCAAGTGATTCTGAAACAAGAGGTGCAGGGATGACTCAAGGAAAAACTGCCCCAATAACTGCAGGCAGAAAACCGAGAGAGGCAAGGTCTTCATCCACAGTCATCAGAAGGGGCAATCTTGACAATACCTTAACTTTGAACATCTGACCCCCACAACTATAAGACTACACTTCCCCGTTGTTTAAGCCACCCAGGGTCACAGCAGACATAGAAAACTCCAAGAAATAAAACTTGACTTATTTAATGCAGAGAATACTGGGCCAAGACACACCAACCAGGACATTGAAGACTGATTGACAATTGATGACTGAGTCCAAGAAACTGAACGAAATATTTACTTCTAGGCAACAGAGGATAAGGTGGTGCCTGCTTGGAATTTTTGGTTGTGATTGTGAAACTTGTTTACTTTGACCCTGATGTTAGAAAACGCTGACGAAGAAATCAAAGATACGCAACCAACAAATTCATAACCAGGTTTGTTTAAATTAATTTTTATTTACTCATTCTAATGGAGAATTTTTAGCAGGCAGACAACTATTTTCTTTTATTTTTTAGAAGATTATTTCCAAAATTAAAGTATTTTGGAAGCACCCAAAGATTTTAAAAAGAAGACTGTGTTCTTCTTTCCTTTTAACTCATGGGTGGCTCTACTTGGCACACTGACTTGGAGTTTTCAAAGGGGCCTTACCTGATTCCATTCTCCTTAAGGAGGGTGGGGTGCCTCCTGGGCAGGTCTGCCCCTGGTCTCCTACCCGTTCTCACCGGGTTCTTGTGCAGTTACACTCTGCCTTTATATTAAAAGTTGCCCCAAATTATTAGGTCTGACAAATCAGAAATGTTTTGATACTTTATAACTCTGATCGTCTCCTAACAGTTACAATCATTCTGAATTCTTATCTTCCTAATAGAACCAAATATAGACCATAGTTTTTTGTTGTTGTTGTTGTTTTATTTTTTCTCTGAGATAGGCCAGATCAAGCTTAGCACAGGCATAGTTTGTTCTCATCCTGAACAAGGCCACCACATTGACAGTGTGCCACAGGACTTAAGATCTCACATTTAGCTCTTGTCAGGTGAGGCCAACTCATGCCAACACTAGGGGTAAGTGACAAAAGCTTTGGACCCAGGCAAACCTGTTGGGTTTATTCTTTCCTGTTAAATTATGACTGTGCACGTGCCACCAGCCAGTACCTATACCCTAGTGAGAGTACACAGGCTGCTACCCCAACTTACAGGACCAATGGCTTTTGCCTTGACTCAGGGAAGTCCAAAGATGAAAACCAACATGGTAGAGATACAAGTTCTGTGCTGCTAGTCAGTTTTCCTCTACTGTAACGAAAACCTGAGATAAATCAACTTACAAAGAGGAAAGGTTTATCTTGGTTCAAAGTTGCAGAGGTTTCAGTCCATGCTTAGTTGACCACATTGCCTTTGGGCCTGAGACCAGGCAATAATACATCCTGTCAGGGAATACATGATGGAACTGAGCTATTCACCTCATAGCAGGCAGGAAGTGAAGAGAGAGGAAGAGGAAGAGACCAGAGTCCCATACCCCTCTTTGAAGGCATGAGACCAATGACTTACTTTCCTCCCAATGGGCTTTACCTCTTAAAGATTTCACTGCCTTCCCTTGGTGCCACAGGCTTGGGAAGAAGCCTTTAACACATAAGTCTTCTGAGGACATATAAGACCATAGCGGGGGACCTACCTGGTGGTCACTTGGGGTCGCTTACAGGTAGACACTGGAGTGATGTTCATTCCTGGGCATGAAAAACTCTTCCTCACGGGAAAATCCTTTTTTGTTGGGTATTAACAGCTATTTTTTTTTTCTTTACCCACTTTCTTCCTTTTTTCCTGAAAAGACCCTGGTTGCCCCTTTGACAGGCACCAGCAAATGTCCCAGCCAGACTCACCACAATCCCTTCTAGGACTTTCCTGTAAAGTTAGCACAGAAGACTCTTCCATGCAGGTGTAGGGTGCTGGGAGACTGGGTCTGGATCACAGAGAGACACGCTGCCTGTTTAGTGGAGGTACAAAGTCCACAGGAGGAAGAAAATGAACACCACCCACCAACCGAGAGAAAATCAAAATGGTGGAGAGGAGTGAATGCGACTGACAGCATCACTCTGGCACTCCATCCTCTCATTCTTCACCTTTTCTTTCTCAGACACTGCAGTAAGTTGTCTCCTGCCTTATGTGTTTAAGTCATGTTCTGCTAGGGGTGAGGGGTGGGGGGGAATGCACATGCTCTGACCGATGTGACTCTTCTGAAATTGTTCTGTGTTTTATGCCATTGTATCCTCAGCACACTCCAATGACTGGCCCTGCAGTTGGTCTGCATGCATCTGAGTAGCTTGCCCAACAGCTTGCAGGGAAGGCAGAGAGGATGTGCACCCGCAGCTGGAGTCCTGCATTTAGCATTTGTATTTGTTGCTCTGCTCTGATCTCCAGTGATTTCTAACTCTGACTCCAACATGGCTCAGTAATGAACTATTCCTTGAAAGGCTAAATTAAACACAGGCCTCTGTCTTTGTAGATCCATCCTGTTGCTCACTGGGGTTCCAAGGCTGAGGATGCCCTACTGCTATCCAAAACTGTGCTCCTTCTGTCAGGGGCAGTAACACTGACAGAATTTGCAATTTTAAAAAGTTTTCCTTTCTTGAGATATGTAATCTGCTGAGGTTTCCAGGATGTGTTTGGCTTGAAGTCCAAACAACTGTTTGACACACTGAAGCATGTTTTATCACCTCTCCAGAGAATAAAAAGTGTGTTCAAGGAAGAGCATTTCCCTCCTGCTCCATGCCACCCCCACCCCCGCAACCCAACAGCTGTAGGTAAAATGACGTCCACTTTTTAAAAATTTTCCATTAGAATGTTCTCTTTAAAAAATTACATCTGGTCCTCTGCCAATTGGAGATTTAATGTAACCAAAGATCTTAATCCAGCTAGAGAACTAAATTCACTGAAACCAGAAAGAGAAACTGGGGCAAGTGTGCTGTTTGCATTCCTACTGTGAAATAAGATCTGACCCAGTACAGATCTGGGAAAAGCTCCCACCAGAGCTGTGGAAATCTTGTATCATGATAGAAAATCTGGTCTGAGAAAGAAACTGCTCTGCTTCTCTGTCAGAAAAGATGGAATCCTTTGTTTCCTGATGTTCTCATGTTAATCCCCAAAGCACGATTGGCTGGCAATGAGCACTGGCTGGGAGGAAGGGATGAATATTCTAGAAAGGAAATGGAGACCATGTGAGGTACTGGCCTCCATCAGCGAATTCACTGTGAGTCATGTTTTTTTCTCCATTTGCTCCAAACTCCAAATTGCTTGAACAAGACGAGAGAGAGAGAGAGAGAGAGAGAGAGAGAGAGAATGAATTAGGAAGATAAAAAATCAAATACGATCACCAAAATGCTAGGTAGAAATAGGCACTCTTTTGTAAAACTTGAATTCATGTTAAAGTTCTTTGGAAATTCTGCAATTATATTCCTGATAAAAGTCACGCAACTGAACTTAAACAGAGGAAGAAAAATGTCACTGAAGTTATGAAAAAGCAGAGCCATGCAAAAACATTCTGTGCTTTCAAAATACTAACATTTTCCCCAGAGGCTCAGGAGGCTGAGGCAGAAGGATCATGAGTTCAAAGCCAGCCTCAGAAAAAGCGAGGTGGTAAGCAACTCAGTGAGACCCTGTCTCTAAATAAAATACAAAATAGGGCTGGGGATGTGGTTGAGTGCCTGAGTTCAATCCCTGGTACTGACGCCCACCACCCCCAGCCTCAAAATACTAACATTTTTAAAATAATGGTCTACTTCCTAATGTTTTATTAGAATGAAGATTTTCTATTTATATTAACACATAAGAAGCATTTAAAAATTCACATTAGGAATTTATTTAATATCCTAGATTTCTATATCAGTGATTTTTTTAATATATGACAGTAGTGGAAAGCATTACAATTCTTATTACTCATATAGGGCACAATTTTTCATATCTCTGTATATAAAGTATGTTCATACCAATTTATGCCTTTATACATGTACTTTGTTTTATTTTTTTTTTTTTGCATTACAATTCTTAATACACATATATACCACAATTTTTCGTATCTCTATTTGTATATAAAGTATGTTGACACCCAATTCCAATCTTCATACATATACTTTGGATAATGATGACCATCACATTCAAGCATCCTTGCTAGTCCCCTGTCCCCTCCCTTCCCTTCCCATCCCTCTTCCCTCTCTAGAATTCATCTATTCCTCCCATGCTCCCCCTCCCTACCCCATTACCTCCTTATATCAGAGAAAACATTCGGCATTTGTTTTTTTGGGATTGGCTAACTTCACTTAGCATTATCTTCTCCAACGCCATCCATTTACCTGCAAATGCCATGATTTTGTTCTTTTTTAATGCTGAGTAAAATTCCATTTCCAAGATCAAATATCTCCAAAATATGGAAACATGTTGAGTTCTTTCACATCCATAGCCAAGAAATTTTAGGAGTATCTCTTTTGTCTGTTGTTTAGAAATAAATATTTCATCCAGTTTGAAAAAAGATACTTTTGTGGCCTTTCCATTAGAATCTCAAAAGAGTCAAGATATTCAACTGGTTCTATATGGTTTCCTATAAGCACCTAAGCAGTGTTGAGATGGAAGTTCTCTCAATATTTTCTCCCTGACCTTGGCATCCCCCTCAGAATTCCCAGACCACCAGGAATTCTGAAAGCTAGTCTCTCTCTCTCTCTCTCTCTCTCTCTCTCTCTCTCTGTGTGTGTGTGTGTGTGTGTGTGTACGCACATGCATTAGTATCTCCATCCCATAAGCTTCAAATCCTATTATTGACATTCTGAAGGGGGGGCATTAAGAGTAACCTTATTGCCTTATTTAAATCAAACATGTGATGCCATATTTTCCCATGCACTGATGACGTATAAGAAAGGAGCAGAAATCACTATGCCCTGACAGGTGGCACACATGATCTCCACACCTGATAACTAAAACCATCATCAGAGTTGAGGAGCAGCTGGACCAGCCTCCAGGACCCAAGAGGCATCCTTAGTAATGGCCATAGTAAAGAACTCCTGAAACAAATATCAGATTAGCCTCCATGTGTTTCACTAATTTTTATTTTGGTGGCAGTAATAGTCCACCAAACTCAAAATCTTTCAGAAGACAGATTAGATAAGTATAAGCTTCATAATCCTCCTAATATGCTTTGTAATAAAAAATAATTCAGAATATGAATGTATAAGAATAGAATTTTACACACATAGATATTGTGCTCAGGGAAGAAGGATGCTCACATCACAGACTACCTTAAATCCACATGAGAACTACAATGTGCGTCAACTGATAAATAAAATGTGGTGTATCCATACAATGGAATGATGTTTGACCATAAAATGACTTATGCTACAGTACAGACAAATCTTGAAACCATCATGTGAAATAGAAAAAGCTAGTCACAAAAGTGTGGCATAATCTCATTTATGTGAAATGTTCAGAATGGGCAAATCGACAAAGAAAGAAAGCAAGTTTGTCACGGCCTAGAACTGAAGTTTTTCAGTGGTTTGGGAGAAAATGGTAGTGACTGCTGATGAAATAGTTTTTTGGGTTTTTTTTTTTGGGGGGGGGTGCAGAGGATGGAAATGTTTTTGTTATTATTGTTTGTTTGGTATCAGAGATTGAAATCAGAACCCCTTAACCATTAGTCACATCCCTAGCCCTTATTTTTTATTTTGATATAGGGTCTTGTGTAGGGCCTGGGAATGTCCTAAAGGGGATTGTGGAGATGGTTGTGTTACAGAAAGCTTGGTCCTTGTCCTGGATGCCAATTTAATAATGAGGAGAAAAAAGGAAAAGGAAGTTTTTTTGCTTTGCTAGCAAATTAGAAGCACAGGGAACTTCCATCCCAGGGGACAAATAGTTTTTTTTTTTTAATTTGTTCTTTTTAGATATACATGACCGTAGAGTACATTTTGGCATATTATACATACATGGATTCTATTCTAATTAGGATTCTATTCTTTTGGTTGTACATGATACGGAATTTTACTGGTCATGTATTCATATATGAACATGGGAAAGTTATGTCCAATCCATTCTACTTTCTTTCCTATTCTTACCCTCCCTCTCTTCCCATCATTCCCCTTTGTCGAATCCAATGAATTTCTATTCTCCCCACCATCCCCAACCCAATGTGTGTCAGCATCCACAGATCAGAGAATATTCAGTCTTTGATTTTGGGGGGATTGGCTTATTTCACTTAGCATGATAGTCTCCAGTTTCACCCATTTACTGGCAAATACCATAATTTCATTTCTCTTTATGGGTGGGTAATATTCCATTGTGTATATATGCCATATATTCTTTAACCATTCATCTGTTGAAGGGTACCTAGTTTAGTTCCTTAGCTTGGCTATTCTAAATTGAGCTTCTATAAACATTGATTTGGCTGCATCACTATAGTATGTTGTTTTTATGTTCTTTGGATATAACCTGAGGAACGGAATAACTTGGTAAAATGGTGGTTCCATTCTAAGTTTTCTGAGGAATCTCCATTCTGCTCTCCAGAGTGGTTGCCCCAATTTGCAGTCCCACCAGCAATGTGTAGTAAACATTTTCCCCTGTATCCTCCTTGCCAACATTTATTGTTGCTTGTATTCTTGATAATTGCCATTCTGACTGGAGTGAGATATTTAAATAGGGTAATAAGATTACTTCTAATGCCCCCTTTCAGTAACATGTCAATAACAGGATTTGAAGCTTATGGGATGGAGATACTCACTCGTGTGCCTGCACAACACACACAGTATAGTTTTAATTTGCATTTCTTTAATTGCTAGATATGTTGAACATTTTTCATATGTTTGTTGACTCTTTGTATTTCTTATGTGAAGTGCTTGTTAAGTTCCTTTGCCCATTTATTGATTGGTTTACTTGTTTTTTTTTGGGGGGGGGTGGGTGGGTAAGTTTTTGATGTTGATCTGGAGATTAGTGCTCTGAGTTTCAGGTACCAAAGATTTTCTCCCATCTGTAGGCTCTCTCTTCACATTCTTGATTGTTCCCTTTGCTGTGAAAAGGCTTTCAGTTTGATATCATTCCATTTATTGATTCTTGATTTTATTCCTTATGATTTAGGAGTCTTGTTGAGGAAATCAGTTCCTAAGCCAACATGATGGACAGTTGGGCCTACATTTTCTTCTAGTAGGCACAGAGTCTCTGGTCTAATGCTTAGGTCCTTGATCCACTATGAGTTGAGTTTTGTGCAAGGTGAGAAATGGGGTTAAATTTTATTCTACTACATATGGATTTCCAGTTTTCCCAGCAACATTTTTTGAAAAGGCTACCTTTTCTCCAATGTATGTTTATGGCACTTTGTCTAGTATGAGATAACTGTATACATGTAGGCTTCTCTCTATGTCTTCTATTCTGGTCCATTGGTCTTCATGTCTTGTGTGTTTGTGTGTTTGTGTGTGTGTGTGTGTGTGTGTGTGTGTGTGTGCGCGCGTGTGCTAATACCATGCTGTTTTGTTACTGTATCTCTGTAGGATAATTTAAGGTATGGTATTGTGATGCCTCTTGCTTCACTTTTTTCACTAAGGATTGCTTTGGATATTCTGGGCCTCTTATTTTTTGAAATAAATTTATGGCCTGCTTTTTCTATTTCTATGAAGAACATCATTGCATTTAATCTGTGTAGTGCTTTTGGTAGCATGGCCATTTTGACCATATTAATGCTGCCTATCCATGTCCAAGAACATGGGAGATCTTTCCAGCTTCTAAGGTCTTCTTTAATTTCTTTCATTAGTGTTCTGTAGTTTTTATTGTAGAGGTCTTTTAACCTGTTTTGTTAGACTGATTCTCAAGTATCTTTCTTTTGTGAGGCTATTGTGAATGGGGTAGTTTTGCTAATTTCTCTTTCAACTGACTCATCGTTTTATGGGTATTGATTTTATATCCTGCTACATTGCTGAATTCATTTATGAGTTCTAAAAGTTTTCTGGTAGAATTTTTTTTTGACTAAGTGTAGAATCAAATCATCAGCAAATAGGGATATTTTGAGCTCTTCTTTTCCTATTTGTATCCCTTTAATATCTTTCTTATGTCTCATTGCTCTGGCTAGGGTTTCAAGGACTGTGGTGAATAGAAGTGGTGAAAGAGGGCATCTCTATCTTGTTCCAGTTTTTATAGGAAATGCTTTCAGTTTTTCTCCTTTTATGATGATGTTGCCCATGGTTTAGCATATATAGCTTTTACAATATTAAAATATGTTCCTTCTACCTAGTACTTTTTCTAGTGTTTTGAGCATGCATTGATGCTGAATTTTGCCAAATGCTTTCTCTGCATCTATTGAGATGATCATGTGATGCTTTTCTTGAAGTCTATCCATGTGAGACTCATTCCCATGTTCCCTGTGAGGAGCCATGATTCACTTGTTAATTTGGGAGATAACTAATCCTTAGATCTTTTGAAGCCATCCATGAAATCTGAATTACTTAGTTCCTACCATGGGTGTGTACTCAAAGACAGATAATTCTGCCTAGGATGGGGAAAAGGTAATCCTGTTCCCCTTTGACAGGTTAGGGAGGGGGAGATGCAGAAGAGGAAAAGAAAACACAACCATTTTAAAATAAGCCTCAGTGGCAGAGCAGTAAGGGTTATATTCAAAGCACGAGATAGGCCAGTGTTACATTTGCACAGCTCTGTGGCTATACTAAAATTCACATCATTGTATATTTTAAAGGGGTGGTTTCCATGTGGATTATAGCTCAATAAAGTTGTTACATTAAGAGAAGACCTAGGGATATATACTTCACCCTGACTTTCAAGTAGTGGCCCTCGGATGTAAACAAGCCTCAGCATCACTTTGAAATGTTCAAATGCAGATTGCTGAACTTCCCTGTCCTCGTTTCTGAATCAGTAGTTCTGGGGTAGAGCTGAGAAATTGCATATGGACTGTCTCCAGGTGATCCAAGTGATGAGCATCAGGACCACACTTTGCTAACAACTACTCCAAAACAGCAGATTTTTGAAACAAGAAAAGCACTTGCTACAAGGATGGTGGAATGTGATGGACATCATTACCCAAAGTACATGTAGGAAGACACGAATTGGGTGTCAACCTACTTTATATACAAACAGAGGTATGAAAAATCGTGGTATATATGTGTAATACGAATTGTAATGCAAAAAAAAAGTACATGTATAAAGACATGAATTGGCGTGAACATACTTTATATACAAAGATATGAAAAATTGTGCTCTAGATGTGTAATAAGAATCGTAATGCATTCAGCTGTCATGTACTTAAAAAAAATCAATTAAATAAAAAATAAAATAAAATAAAAAGGGCTAGGGATGAGGCTCAGTAGTTAAGCACCCCTAGGTTCAATAAGGTACCAAAAAAAAAAAAATCCTAATAACAATGAGGTAACTTTTTTCTTTAATGTTGACTGTGAGTTTTCTGCTGCAGGTTTTCATTAAAAATATATAAACAATAGAAAAAAAAAAAAACACTTGCTACAAACAAGTCCTGCCTCCCATTTCCACTGGGTCTATGGATGGTGTGGGGCTGATATCTAAGAGGAGAAAAGAACTTGAGGAGCCCAAGAGTCAGCCAAGTTTCAAGCCACACTGCCAGTAGAGTCAAAACCCATCTCCTCTCATTGCTGAAACATGGCTGCGTGATACCCAGGAGGAGGTATGGCCTTGGGAATTATTTATGAATCACCATGTACACAGCTGGGTCATCAGTAGCCTCTAGGATTGGAAGAGCAAATTAAACTTTGAGGGGAATGATGTGATCTCTTTTGGCCCCCAGCTAATTGAAGGAAGCCCCAGTACTCCCACTTAGCACTTTTCTTTCAGGTAAAGTGTTAGGGCATATCTACCTTGCAGCCCGATTACAGACTTTATTTCATTAACAAAATTTTTCCTCCTACAGAAAAGAGGTATCTTCAGTTTTAAAAGCATATCATGAATTTTAAAAACTGGCAGGCACTCTGGACCTCTCTCCCATCTCCATCTTTCTTCCCTTTCTGCATCATGGTTCTATAACTTACCAGCTGCATGACCTTGACCTTCCTATCTCTAAGCCTCAATTTTGTTATCACTACAATGATAGTATATACCACTTCAGAGGACTGTGGAGAAGATTAAATGAGTTCATGTCCTGTGTTTAAAATACAGCCTGTTATGCAGTAAGCACTGTTTCCTGTCTCTTGGAACCTGAATTTCCTCAAGTCCCAGATCAGGGAGTTGCCATTGTGTTTCCTATTACTCAATTAGCAGTGTCTACTCCCTCACCCTGCATGGCTGTAAAAATTGTTCTATGGGTATTACTGAGAATCTCAGCAAAGAACCCATGTTCTCTGAATTCTGAATCAGTTCAGGTTGGTATTTGTCATCTGTTGCTCCAGCCCATATGGATTTGTGCTTGAGCCACCTGCCAATGTATTGTAGTTTCCTTGTACTTCGTTGCTGTAACCAATGTCCCTCCTGTCTCTGGGTATGAGTTGGAGCATAGAAGCCACTTAGTACTCATTAGCTGGTATGGCTTGTTGCCAGAGGTATAGTATCACTGAATGTCTGATGACCAATGATTGAGAAAATATTTGAAAATTTTTAGCTGCAAATAACTGAATACACCTTATCTGTATTCAACCTAAAAAAATATTTTTTAAAATGTGCTCCCTTATAATAGGGAGCTCTCAGAATATTAGAAAGGTCAGAGTCAGTGGACTGTTGACAAAGAGGACTGGGAATAAGACTTTTTGCTTCTATTATATGAAGGTGAAACCATAAAGAGAGGAACTGGGGTACAAAGTTTTGAACAATAAAAAAAAAATTAAAGCAAATATCCATATAGATAGATGATCCCAAGGACAGCCTTCTAGGGTCCCTTGCACACCAGTAATGTAAGCATGAGCAGAAAGGCACTGGGAGACCTCTAAGCCTCCAGGTAGCCACAGAAGTCCAGAAAAACCTGATAGATACACTGGTCAGAACAAGGATGGTGTAAAGCATACACCTTGAAAGCCAGAGTCCACAGCAGGACGTGAGGACCCTTCAGGCATGACCAACACCCACAGGGCTTGAGTTGCCTCAGTGGAGGTCAGATTGTGGCAGAGAATGGTACTCAGACTAGATTCCCTTCCCCAGTTGCCAAGTGTCAATAGAAGTCTCTGATAACTCACCCTGGGGAAAAGATAAAAGCAGAAAGGGAAGGGGGAAACTCTGAGTGTGATACTACATAGAGCCTGGTCCTATATCACAAGTCACAATATTTATTACCTTCAGTTGGAAAGTGTGGGAATAAACAAAATCCAGACAAATCTATTTATTTGGAGCTACTATAGCAAGGGAGTCGGACACCATCATGTGTGTTTTGGCAAAGACTCAAAAACAGGCAGGAAGAGAAAACTTTGTAGCAGAAAGAAGGAATGATTGTAGAGGAGCCCTGAGTAGAAGATGTTGGCCAGGGAAAGTTGTAGGCGTGTAATTGAAGCAGGGCCTCCTATGTGATTGGCTAGAGTTGCATATTTGGTTTTCTCTAGTTGTTCCTAAATTGGGAGAGGGAACAAAATAAAGGAAGATATCAGTTATTATCGAGCCTGGCTATTGGAGCTGAGGGTTACAAAATTTATTGTTTAGTTTTCTATATTGGCATTAGAAACAGCAGTCTGACTTCCTGCAAATCTGACTTACATCATTCTGACTTTCTGGGTTGTTTATTGTAGGAAAGGGGCTGGTTTTCTGAGCAAGTTACTACAGGTTTAGGGCCAAAGTTTGGTTTTCATATATTTTCTTGCTCTTGTATGCATATGTAGTCTCTTACAAGTTTAATCTTTTTTTTTTCTCCAGAAAAGGATTAACCAGAAAAGAATGTCCTATATTGAACCCAAATAAAAGTAAATTAACTTTCTTGTACATCAAACTTATGGTTGCAAATTCTAACCCTACATGTCCATATTATTGATATTCTCTTGCCCTAGTAAGGTTGCCTGGTACATTATGACAGAGGCTCATGAGATAGAGGCTTAGTCCCCAGAGTTGTGATGTTGAGGTAACAGCAAATATTACGGAACTATTCCCTGAGGCTGTCATCTAGATTAATTACACTGGATGAATTGCATCATCTAAAAGACAGTGCAATGTCATTATTAAAATGAACCTGTATTCTGAATATGCACTTGCATTCCTCGCCCACATGCTTTTACTTAACCACCATCCATTAACTTGCAGAATGTCTTACCCACTGTCATAGTATTCCACATGGCCTGGCATCTGACCAAGGAACTTGTTTCCTACAAATGAAGCACAGCAATGAGCCTATGTGCACACGGAGTTCACTGCTCTTACCATATCCCCTTCCCCATGAGGCAAATGGCTGGAAGTGGCTTTTTGCAGACTTCATTCTGGTACCTGTTAAGTGAACCTTGAGCTTTTGGGGTGACATTTCTAGATCCAAACTGTAACGACCCCCAAGTAAATGGTAGTAAGAGGTGGAGACTATGGAAGGTGATTAGATCATAAGGATCTAATCCATGCCTTCATGGATGGAATGAATGCCTTCATAAAAGGGCATGAAGAAGTGTGACTCCCTTCTATCCCTTGTGTCATGTGTGCATACAACAAGAGGCAGAAAGCAAACCTTCCCCAGACCCCAACCTACTGGCAACTTGATCTTGTAATGGAAAAACTCCCTCTAGAAAATCTGTCTTTAACAGGATTACTATTCCCTCCTCTTTCTAATCTTTTCCCTAATCTCCCCCCACCCCAATCATTCAATGACCCCTCCCTTTTACATGGTATTCTAAAATTTAAAGAGAGTCCTCTAGAAACGCCCCCTCCTTCTTCAGTTCATATTGTTAGAAACACCAAGTTGTTCTGCAAGAAATCTCACACGTTGAAAAGTAGGTGGGCAAGGCACACTTCTACTTCTGACAGAAGGGTTAGCTACAGAACCCGGCTAGTAAGTGCACCTTGGGTGGGCAGTCAGCCTGCTTAGATCCCTAAGGCAGTGCATCCTTCACCCTGATTGGAGGATTCAAGGGTACAGTCTAATGCGATTGGCTAATTTTAAAATGGGGGTGGGCAAAGGAAAGCACTATAATTAAAATGACAATTGAATCCAATTAGGGCAGAATACTATATTCTGAAAATGGACCACCAGATTTTCTATTTCTCACAATATGAATTGATTTGCAGAAAAGCAGTGTTTATGTCATGAAAGTACATGGCGGATGAGGGCCCCAGGAAGTTGAGGTCTATTTTCATGCTGGCAGTTTGGGAGGGAGAGGAGAGAAAACTGAGACAGCACCTCAAACCTGTGCATGACTTTCCTGCCAATTGTCCCACTGTAAATATTTTCTTCTCCTATCAAAGGCCTTCAGGTCCCTGAGCCCCCTAAGATACAGATTTGAGAAGTTTAGTCAGACTTCTGCAAAGACAGTTTTGAACAAAACTGTTTTCCTTCACCAATGTCTGTCTCCTGAATTTGGGGCTGAGCAGTGAGTCGCATGGATATTTGATCCTGATAACAATTTTGCATTTCTCAACCCCCAGAAGTGTTGACTCAGAGGACCCGTCCACAGGACCAAGTGACAACTGGTGAGACCTTACCCTTGCCCAGCAGTTTTCTGTGATCTCAGAGGAAGAATCTCAAGCAAATCACACATAGCAGCAGGCAGGAGTTTATTAGAAAGATAAGAGACTACAGACATGTAGGATAGACAATGGGTAACTTCCGGGAGGTTGGTGTGTGCCTTATAGAATCCAAAATTTTTAAAGACTGAACTTGGAAGCTCTCCTCCTCTGAAATTGGAAGATACAGGTTCCAAACCCATGAAATCTTGCTCTGTTTGACAAGATTAGAAGTTAGAACCTGTAAAATTCCTGGAAGTGAAAACCTGTTTGAAACTTGTGAAGCTTCATGTTTTGTTCTAATACATCTCTTTCCCTTTCTAAAAGCTCTCTTCCTCCCAGAGCTTTTAGAGACGGAATTTTTGAAATCTTTTAGAGAAGGTTTTTCCCCCAACTTCCCCCCAAAGCTGGCTTTGGACAAAACCCACTTTCCTACCAAGCTGACCTTGAATGTATCTGGAGTAGAGAGTTATGGCTTAGCTTTCTCCCTTCCAGGGCCAGTATTTGAGCTGCAGGGCCGGGAGTAGATTCTTTTGTTTTTGCCTGCTTTGATAAAGTTTTGTGTTGTCTCCAGTCCAGTGACCTATGGACTGTGTTTGATGCATGACTGATTTCTTCGCCCAGTAAGTTATCACTGTAAGGAAAGAAGCCAATGAGGGAAATAGAGGAGAAGCAGCTCAACACTAATACAAGGGTGTTCTCCGTAGCCCTGCCCCCTCAAACACACCCCCAACCCCCTGTGGAGACTGAGACCTGTCTTCTGCTTACAATGTCAAAGTTGGAGGCAGTAAGAATTATCTTACGTAGCCCAGCTGTGGAAGTTCCAGTGTCTCCTTATCACTTCTAGCTCCTCCTCTAGGTCAACCAAAGACCCTTGTTTTGCATTGTTTCCTCTTGTGTGACTAGGCCAGGTCTTTGCTGATACTCAGTGTCTTCCTGAACCTATCAAAGATAATTTTATTGGGTCTGCTTTACTCTATCTCTTTTAGTTAATTGTGCATAATATCAGTTTCACATTATTATCATTGAGCCTTGTTTTTTCTTGTTAAGAACTTTAAAAAACACATGGATGAAACATTTTTTTACACTCTTAAAAAGTAATAAGCCAAAATAGTTTTATATGATCTAAATAATAAGTCAAAGAATGTGAAATTGACCGGCCTCCCAGGTACCAGGGATTAGGTTTGTGATTAAATTTGACTCCCTAAATGTTGAACAAAAACTGATCGTGTTTATTGTTTTTAAATATGGATGACGACGACTCAAAGCCTGGCTCAAGAAAAACATATGAAATACTGGACACTGAAGCTGCTTTGTCCTTGTGTCTTTTGCCAGGGAAAAACAAAAATGACAAGCACAGACATTTTAAGGGGGTACATTCACAGGCCACGGAGAACATGACATACAAGTGAAAACTGACTTATAAAACTGACTCAGGGGTTCCTCCCTACATTACACTGAGACCTGACAGCAAGGTGAATATAAGATGAGGCCACACTGAATATGTCTTTGAGAAAGGAGAAAGCCTAGGAACTTGAGTTCCAAGGACCTTGCTCATTTTCTCATAGGAGCTTGTAGCCTTGGATTAAGGTCCTGGTGGCCCTGGTGGATGAAACTCCATGAATTGGGTGGCAGATACACAAATATATACAATATGAGTTTGTGTGTTTAAAATATAAATAAACAAACAATATAAATAATTAATGGTAGTGGTTTCAGTAGTGGGGATAGTGAAAGGAAAGGTTGAACTGTTAGGAAGAGCATCAAAAGTTCACTAATAATATCTAATGTTTTGCTTTTCAACAACCTAAAACCATCTTTTAGCTTTTTAAGCTTCTTCACAGCAAAGGAAACAATCACAAATGTGAAGAGAGAACCTACAGAATGGGAGAAAATCTTTGCCACCTGCACTGAAGATAGAGAATTAACTTCCAGAATACATAAAGAACTCAAAAAACTTAACATAAAAAAAACCCCAAACAAATAACCCAATCAATAAATGCGAAGAGGAACTGAACAGGCAGGCACTTCACAGAAGAAGAAATATGATCACTCAACAAATATATGAAAATATGTTCAACATCTCTATAAATTAAAGAACTGCAAATTAAAACTACACTGTGATTTCATCTCACTCCACTCAGAATGACAATTACCAAGAACATAAGTAACAGTAAATGTTGGTGAGGATGTGGGGCAAAAAGCACACTCATACATTGCTGATGGGACTGCAAATTGGTGCAACCACTATGGAAAGTAGTATGAAAATTACTCAGAAAACTTGAAATGGAACCACCATTTGACCCAGTTATCCCACTCCTTGGTTTATACCTAAAGAACTTAAAATCATCATACTATAGTGATGTAGCCACACAACACATATTTATAGCAGCTAAATTGACAATACCTGAACTATGGAACCAGCCTTGGTGCTCTTCAACAGGTCAATGGATAAAGAAATGTGAGATATATATATATATATAATATTACTCAGTTATAAATAAAAATAAAATTATGGCATTTGCTGGTAAATGGATAAAACTGGAGACTATCATACTAAATGAAATAAGCCAATTCCAAAAATCAAAAGCTGAATGTTCTCTCTTATGTGTGGATGCTAACTCACAATAAGGGGTGGAAGTAAGAGAAAAATAGAAGTACTTTGAAATAGACAAAGGGGAATGAAGAGAAGGGAGGGGTGGGAATAGGAAAGACAGTAGAATGAATTGGACATTACTTTCCTTTTTTATTGGTTTTTTTTAAATACATGACAGCAGAATGCATCACAATTATTATTACACATATAGAACTATTTTTCATACCTCTGTTTGTATATAAAGTGTGTTCATATCAATTCATGTCTTCATACATGTACTTTGGATAATGATGTCCATCACATCCCTCCATCCTTGCCAACCCCCTGCCCCCTCCCTTCCCCTCTCACCCCTTACTTTCCTATGTTCATATGTGAATATACAACTAATACAATTTCACATCACATACGACCAGAAGAATGGGAACATTATTCTATATATGTATAATATGTCAAAAAACATTCTACTGCCATGTATAACTAAAAGAACAAATTTTTAAAAAACCCTAATTTTGAATATATGGATTTAGAAAAAAGAAATAATCATTATTAAAGATAATGGATTTTCTATTTTAAATATCTAATGACACAGATATAAAACTGATATCGTTTAACTGTTTATAGAATTCTCCTTCTGTCCAGGGATTTGATGTGTTAAGTGAATTATTCCACAAATTATACTTGCCAAAGAAATTTTGAAATGAAGAACAAGTAAAATTAATTCAGAAGAACTATCATTTGAGTCAGTCTTCACAAACAGAAATATAAATGCACCCTCTGTGTAAACAAAAATAACTGACAATGGGAACAGACATCAAACAGATCAGCAAGCACTCTTCCTGAAGCAGAGGGGGAACGGCACATTTTCAGGGGAGGACAAGGAAACTGGTTACAAAAGGGGTCTGTTTTTTATAGGTCTTAATGAGAGTTAATCATAGAAGAATGTTTAATGTCAGTTATTCATTAGAACCTTGGGATGTGTCGGCTGGGAAATCAGGAAACTAGTTGTGCAGGTTAAAAATCTAACTCAGGAAAATAGCAGTAAAAGCTCAAAACTCCTTCTAACTCAGGAAAACAGTGGTAAGAGCTTGAAACTAATTGGTTCTATGAGTTTCAAAAAGTTCAGAGACTGTTAGGTGCAGGACAGGCTGAATAAGTTGTCTGCAGGGCATGCCAAACAAATTTAGCTGCAGGATGATCTGGCTACTCAAACCCTCTGTCTGGTTCTTTATCACCTGTTTGTTTCAAGCTCAAATGCCCAAGCCCCAACTCAAGGCTGAATGCTTCGCCCCCCTGCTCAAGGCTGAACACTTAACCCACCTTGTGCCAACAAGGCAGCTTGCAGACCCAGAGACCCCATTAGATGTGGGCTATAAAAACTCCCTCCTGCAGGGCCTGCCCCTCTCTCTTGCTCTCTCTGTCTTGCTCTCTTGCTCTTGCTCTCTCTGTCTCTCTCTCTTGCTCTTGCTCTCTCTTTCTTCTCTTGCTTTCGCTCTCCCTTGCTCTCTGTTTCTTCTCTCTCTCTTTTTCTCCTCTGTTGCACTGCTTCAATAAAGGTCTCTTGGTCACTCCGAGTGTTGTGGTCACTTTCCTTTCATTGATGCCAAAACCGGGAAGAGGGTTAAAACCCACTTTTGGGTCCCTCTTCCTTCGGAAGTGCCACTCACTGGATGGCCTGAACCCATTTTCTCAATCGCCAGAACTCCATCCACCACCGGCCTTCGATTGGTGAGTTTCCCCTTCCTGGAGTCCTAAACCCAATAGTGGTGTCAGGAGGATTTGACCGTTGATTGTCCGGCAAATCTCTTCACCCACCTTCGGGGAGGAAAGCACCCCACCACAGCCTTCAAGGCCACGGTGACCCTCAGGGACTCCTTCCTTGGGCAGATTCAACTCTTGGGTTCAAAATTATTTCCCTTCCCCTCCTCAGCTGGTAGTTTACCAGCATAGGCTTTGTAGGTCTCCCTCAAAGGACTGTGTAACCTCCAGGGACACATAACAGAGAACTGAACATCATACCCCACCCAGACCTTCAAGGTCTTGGTGGCTCTCATAGAGTCCTAGTCCTCACACCTTTAAGACTCAGCCGCTAGAGAGATGCTTACTCTCCCCTTCCTCTCTCTTCCCCTGTCTCTCTCTTTCCCCTCTTTCCGACCCTGGGAGTATCCGGCCTCTCGGGGTCCCGAAAAGCCTTGGCCAAGGTCTCCCATGGCTCCAGCTCCATCCAGGACGAGAGCTTCGACTGTCAGGATTAGGTGACGACCAATCTCTGCAGCTCGAACCTGCCACTAAGGCACTCCTGATTTGGGGCTCTAGCGGGGACGCCCCTTTTGCCAATAAATTAGTTTCCTCCTCCTCTCTTATACTCTCCTTCCTTCTCCCCTATACTACATTTGCGTCCTCTTCCCTCCTCCTTATACTATGTTTACAACATGGGTAATGTGTCCTCTCTGCCGGTCGACTCTCCCCTACAATGCCTCTTGGATAACCTCAAAACCCTCTCCTTGACACCAGGCATCAAACCCCCAAAATTGATCATATATAGGACCCAGGATTGGCCAACTTATTCCCTAGACAACCAAATAAAAGGTCCCTTTTTGGGTCCCTGGATCCCTCCATTCTAAGGGATCTCTATAATTACTGTGAGCATTTGAAAAAATGGGTAGAGATCCCTTATGTCCAGGCTTTCTTCTTGCTCTGATCCAATCCTGCCCTCTGCACCTCTTGCAAACCTCTACAAATTCTTCTAGCTTGCAAACCAACCCCCACAACCACCGATCCCCAATCTTCTCCTCCCCCGGACTCATCCACTACTTTTGACCCTGCTGATGAATCTCCACCCTATTGCCTGGTTCCAATAGGTCCTCACCCTCAACCTTCTGCCCCAGCCCCTCTACCATCTCCCCTGCCTTAATAACCTGCTTTCTCCCCTCTAATTACTAGATCAAAAACCCAAACCACCGCCCTTTCTCAAGCCATTGCCCCCTTGATGAGGTAGCAGGTACTGAAATTATCCCTTCACCCACTCACTCCTCTCTTCTCCTGTCAGCACCCACACTGGGTCCCACCAGATCCTCTTGCCAGCTAACCCAAAGCTCAAACTAACTGAGGAGGACCCTTGGAACCCTATCCAAAATCTGGTGAAAATGGCCTTTAAAGTTGCTTTGTCATCAGTGAAAACAAGGTTACTAAGAATTAAAGTCCCTTACAGGCTTTTTGGGATACTCACTCCCGTCTTCCCCTCTGCTCTACCTGTTCTACTGCTCAAGTTTTTGTTGCTAGGGAAAATCCCAAACTCCTTTCCCATTATTCTTTCACATCTCCTTCCTCCTTCTCTAAAGAGCTTTGCAACTCTGGGCCACATAACCTCCTGATCAGGGAGATTAATGAGACGAGTGGAGAATGAAAAACCAATATCAGTGCACTTACTGTGAATAGGAGGGTCATTGGAGACAGGAGACATCCCTGATGTTTCCAAGAGAAGCCACATGGTCAACAAGACCTGTACTCATCCTAGCGCAAATGGCACCCCAATGGTGACCAAGCTTTTAGACACTCTCCCTGGTATTATGTCTCCCACCTTAAAAAGACACCTGTTCCAAATGTCCAGTCCTGGACTTCCACCTTGCCCACTAAACTCAAGATTTTTTGCCAACTCTCTTCTTCTTTTACTACAGATGGCGCTTTAACATCCAAGTGACTTGGCACCAGGATGACACCACCCACTTTCAATTTATGGGTCAAGGCAATTGCCTTCCACTAGCTGCAATCGAGCTGTCACCCTTAAGATTACTGGATTCAACCAAGCCACCTTCAATACTTCCTAGAGTCTCTACAACAAGACCAATGGCTGATACCAAAGATCTCCTCGGCTCAGAAATGGTTTGATGCCATTGACAACTTGTGCCTTCAAGCAACTTTTATGAACTTTACACCTACCAAAGTAGCTGTCTATAGCCACTGGATGTTATTTTTGGCTGCCCTGGTGTTCTCAGACCTGTTCCCCAAACATTCTCCACTTTCCCTTCCAGGTCCCACACCGCCCACAATTAAGCAGGAAGTAGCTAGAGGACTTTACACCATCCCCCATGTCACTTAGAAAAACAGAAAGGGAGGAATGTTAGGTGTAGGACAGGCTAAGTAAGCTGTCTGCAGGGCATGCCAAACAAAGTTAGCTGCAGGATGACCTGGCCACTCAAACCCTCTGTCTGGTTCTTTATCACCTGTTTGCTTCAAGCTCAAAGGCCCAAGCCCCCCGCTCAAGGCTGAATGCTTCAACCCCCTGCTCAAGGCTGAACACTCAACCCCCCTTGTGCCAACAAGGCAGCTTGCAGACCCAGAGACCCCATTATATTTGGGCTATAAAATCTACCCCCTGCCGGGCCTGTCCCTCTCTCTTGCTCTCTCTGTCTTGCTCTCTTGCTCTTTCTGTCTTGCTCTTGCTCTCTCTGTCTCTCTCTCTTGCTCTTTCTTTTTTCTCTTGCTTTTGCTCTCCCTTGCTCTCTTTTTCTTCTCTCTCTCTTTTTTCTCCTCTGTTGCATTGCTGCAATAAAGGTCTCTTGGTCATTCCGAGTGTTGTGGTCACTTTCCTTTCAAAGCTCATTTGTTTGCCTTCTCAAACAAAACCATCATCACTGGGAAAGGACAAAAGCCCAAAGCCCATGGCCCCTTGTTTTCCTTCCCTCTGGATCACATAGTTCTTCTTTTCTCTGGGGGTCTGTCATTTGCTTTTTCTTGGAGAATGTTATTTTCCATATCCTTCACCCTGGGTCACTCATGTTGTACTATCATCTGTAGTATTTTTTTTAAATAACTACCAGTGTGTGTGTGTGTGTGTGTGTATGTGTGTGTGTGTGTGTGTGTGTTTCTGCATGCACGCATGCACATGATACAATGATCAAACCAAAAGCTTTGTGCATACTAAACATGCACTCTACTACTGAGCTACTCATGGCCATTTACCAACTTTTGACCTAGATGCTGGTATTTCTTTGACTCGTGTCATCTAACTTTCTTGTTTTCTTCCACAAATAACACTGTTTATCATCAACTTTTTTAAGAAATAAAAATTGAGTTTTACTTTTCATTTAATATGTACTTTTTGAGTTCTTTGTTACCATCTTATAACATTCAGAAATTAAAAGTCATTAATTTTCTCCATGTAATAAATATTAAAACCACAATGGGAAGAGCACTCAGACTACTCTATGCTCTTGATGTCAAACTGTTCAGCTGTTATTTACCATAAATATTTAAAGTCTTGTAATTTCCCACTTTTCCTCAGACCTGGCAGGGTGGCAATCTAGCAGCTTCATAGTCTAAGAGGGCCAAGGCACAGTGGGGATGAGGAGAGCACAGCAGGTAGGTGCAGGCACAACTTCCTCACCTTGCTAAAGATTAGTAGGGTAGTATTTCCAGCTCTCTAATCAAGAGCACTTTGTTTGTTCATCAAGTGCTCTGCTTGTAGAACTATTTCGGAAAGGCAGGCATTAGTTAGTTGTGTTTTGCCTGGAGGAAAAAAGTCTAGAAAAGAGAGTGGGTTATTCCATGGACTGAACATTCCTGTCTCGGCAATTCATAGGTTGAAAGCTTAATCCCAAAGTGATGGTGTCTGGAGGGAAAGCATTTGAGAGGTAATTAGGTCCTGAGGGTGGAGTCCTCATGAATGGGATTAGTGCTCTTGTAAGAGGAGACCAGAAAGCTGGTTAGCTTTCTTTCCTCCATGAGAAGGCCCAGCTGTGTCTAAACCAGGAAGAGGACCCCACCAATGACCATGACACTTGGAGCGACCAAGAGATCTTTATTGCTGCAGTGTTTGAGTGACAGGGACCCTGCTGGCACCCTGATCTGAGGCTTCCAATCTCCACAACTGTGGGAAATAAATGTCTTTTGTTTGAGACATCCAGTCTATGGTATTTCATTACAGCAGCCTGAGCTAATTAAGACAGGTTATCACTTCTTTTTCAGACTTAATACTAGGGAATTTTATTTACTGCACATCCAACTTACATACTACAAGAAAAGACAGGCAGAAACTGTAAACACAAGTTAGAAGGCTGTCAAAACCATTCTGGCTTATCTACACACAACTCTTACATGCCTCACTAAATTTCTAAAAGCCTAGAGCAAATACTTTACTGAATGAGATACCTAGATGGCACACAATAATTACAATTGCTCTGAGCAAATGGGGACAGAGGACATAAATAATTCTACCTATAAATAAATTTTTGTTATTCTCTTTAAATTTTATACTCGCTGATATAGATTATGATTTTGTATAACTACTGATCACTTTTCTTACACATTTAAATCAAATTAACTTGTGTGACCTCTGAAGATGTGTGTGAAATGATAACATTCCAATCCTGGAGTTAGGCTGCAGTGGATGTGACCAGATATTAAAGGGCCTTTAATCCCATTCTGTAGACCGCATAGGAACATCCATATCTCTTCCAAGTAGACAACCAGCTGGCACCAAATACAAAAGGATTGTTGTCCTTCCGGAAAGTAAGGAGATAAAGCTCTTCCTTTTTTGACAATAGGAAACTGAAAATGGATCCTAAAGAAGGAAAAGTCAGAAGGGAACCTTCAAAGAGAAACAAAAGACTGAAGACTGAGAAAAGAAAAAGAAACCCATCTCAGTATCCATGAGGAGCAGTCAATGGTATTCAGTTGGAGAAAGGCAACTGTCTTTGGTATCTCATAAAAGCTCTGGGTGTCAGTTCTGGAATTGGACTACTTACATTCTGAGATAGTATGGACGTTCTCCAGTTAAATATGAGGCACAAATTCAGGGAACAATGCATAGTAATTCTCTCCTTTGTGAGACATGGACCATGTGGGGCTCACCGATAAGGCTCATTGGAATCAGAAAACAAAAATTTAAAACTATTTACAATCGCTAACGAAAGGAAAGTGGCCATGACACTCAGAGGGACCAAGAGATTCTTATTGCAGTGCTGTCTGATTAACAGGGAAGGAAGAGGAGAGAGAGAGAGAGAGAGAGAGAGAGAGAGAGAGAGAGAGAGAGAGATTGGGCAAAGTGTGAGAGAGAGAGTGTGTGTGTGTGTTCTAGCAGAAAAGAGTTTTTATAGTCAAAATCTAATGGGGTCTCTGGGTCTGCAAGCTGCCTTGTTGGTGTACAGTGATTGGATCATACAGTAGTTGCTTAGGGTGTCATCTTCTACCCTCAGGCAGACTGGGCAGGGGCCAGATACAGATTTCCTGAGTGTTCAGCCTTGAATGGGGTTGAGTGTTCAGCTTTGAGGAAACAAGTGAAAAGGAACCAGACAGGTGGGGGTCGAGTGTTCAGCCCACCCTGCAGCTAATATTTATTCAGCCTGTCCTGCAGCTAATAGTTAACCTTGATGGACAATCTTATGCCTTTTGATTAGTCTTATGGGGAAACCAAATGATCCTCATTTAGTAGATATGTAAATGATCCTCATTTAGTAGATAGGCAGGTAGGGTAAATAATATGTCTAAAGTCCCTGAACTAAACGTGATGCTGTCTCATGTGACTCTGGTGTATGTGTTCACCACTGTAATATACTGCCTCAAAGAAGAAAAATCTCTCTGGGCTCCTATAGCTGCCAAAAATATTTGCTGTTATTTTAATAGTGTTCTTCAAGACATGGAATAATTAATTACAATTAGAATCCCACCCAATAGCTCTCCTAGTAGCAACTCATAGTCAAACCACACTACCAACAGCTTGTGAAGTTCTTGGTTTCATGAGGATGTCCTTGGAACATTATTATTGTCTTCATAAAGTTCTGAATGGAATCACTTCTGGTTATTGCTATGTATCAATACCTCAATGGCATCTGCCCCATGTGAACATTTGGTTGCAGATCCCATGCTCCAGGAGGAGTGGGCAGCAAGCAGTTTAGCTGACAGAAGGGCAAGTGCATGACACATTGGTGGGCACAGGACACAGTTAGCATGTGCCACTCTTTGTCTCTCAGTCCAGAAGTTACCATATCTTCACTTTTTGCCAATTTTATTTCAGTAGAATTTTACTTCCCTTCAACATCCTTTCATGGGTCCAGTGCATCTCAGCCTTTGTTAATTTCTTTCTCCATTTAAATGAAGAATTTTTTCCACCAAGTAGTAGACCAATAACCCCCTTGACATATGCAGAGGGGACTGTTTCGCTGACTTCAATAACTAACAAGCTGCTGGGGTCATTAAACCTGTCTCTGCGTAAACTGGAATGAAAAATTGTACTCTTCCTGGGCAAAAATAAATTGATTTTACTTTTTTTGTGGCTGGGAATACTTTTTATTATCTTCACAAATGACAGAGCTCAAGTTCTAACTTGACTGCTATTCTCCTATTATTACCATACAAATAGCTTTCAAATTCATTGTATAACTCAAGATTATGCAACTAATAAAAATAGAGATTCATCTTCAAGAAACAAAATATAGGGTCTAAAATTTTTTACATTCTAATGACGGCATAGTTTAAATTATGTGCATTATAATAAACCTGACATTTTGGTTAAATGGCATATGTTTAGCCTCAAATTGCATATTACTTCTCAAAATAGTGATCATCAAGTTTTATTCATTATAACTCTTCCAATTATAAAGATCCTTAAAGGAAAAATGTAGCAGAAATACTGCTGTATTTGAGAACCATGCTTTATTTTCTCTTTGTTTTGTGATGGTTCTTAACAAGCAAGTGACAAAGATTTTTCTTTTAACAGGATGATTAAAAATCAGTTAAATATTATGTCCTCCAGAGGATGTGTACACTCTTGAAAATTAATTAAATTTTTATTAAAATAGATTTTCATTGTTAAACCTGCTCACTTCTTGAAACCAAAAGCTACTGTCCATGGAATGAATCAGAAAAATAATGTTTTTATTAGAAGAAAAGCATGAACCAATAAAAAAGATACAGAAGTGGCAGATTAGATAGAATTATCAGACAACACTTTAAAACAAACATTGTTAATTTATTCAAAGAGTTAAAAAAAAACATGTAAAATGAAGAAGCAAATGGAAACCAAACATTGTAACAATTTAGAGCTAAAAGTCATACCAGAATGAAGAATTCCTTGGATAAATATTACAATAGATTTGATATTGAAAGACCAATACAAGGCAATAGAAATAAACCTCAAAACATGACAATAAAAACTATCAAAATTGAAGCAAAAGGAGAAAAAAAATTAAAATCGTGAGCAGAACCTCTATGGTCTTTGGGGTAATATTAAGCAATATAACTTAAAAGTATCTATAAGATCAGAAAAAGAGGAGGAAGAAGGAGGGTTAAATATTATTCAAAGAAAATGAGCACACATTTTTCATATTTGTTAAAAAATATGCATACTACAGCCACATCAATTTTTATAGCCGCTCAATTTACAATAACTAAGCTATGGAACCAATCTAGGTGCCCTGCAGCAGATGAATGGGTAGAAAAAAATGTGGAATATATACACAATGGAATATCACTTGGCCATAAAGAAAAACAAAATTATGGCATTTGTGGTAAATGGATGAAATTGGAGACTATCATTCCTAAGCAAAATAAGCCAATCCCCCAAAACCAAAGGCTGAATGTTCTCTCTGATGTGTGGATGCTAACACACATTGGGGTGGGAGGGCAGAGAATAGAAATTCATTGGATCAGGCAAATGGGAATGAAGGGAAGGGAGGGAGGATGGGACTAAGAAAGACTATAGAATGAATTGGACATTACTTTCCAATGTTCATATGTGAACACATGACCAGTGTAATTCTACACCATGTACAACCATGAGAATGGGTAGTTATATTCCATGTATGTAATATAATAGTAATATGATAGTACATTCTACTATCAGGCATAACAAATAAAAAATTTAAAAAATATATGCATAGTATCACAAATTCAAGTTCAACAAGTCCCAAACAAGAAGAGGACATACAAGATCACACCGAGGGGCATTGTGTTAGGTGGCTTTTTGTCACTGTGACCAAAACACCCAACAAGAACAACTTAGAGTAGGAAAGTTTTGGTTCATGGATTCAGAGCTTCAGTCCATAGTTGGTGACTCCACTGCTCTGGGCCCAAGATGAGACAGAACATCATGGTAGAAGGGTAAAGCAGAAGAAAACTACTCCCCTCATTGGAGCTAGAAAGCATCTGTGAGAGGGAAGGAGGAGACAAGGGACAAGATACAATCCCCAACGGCATGTCCCAGTGACCTTCCTTTAGTCACTCCCCACCTGCCTACAGTTACCACCCACTTAGTCCTATTCAAATTATTAATACATCAAAGGGATCAACTCGCTGATTAGATTATGGCCATCATGATCCAATCATTTTACCTCTGAATATTCCTGTAGTAACATAGTAGTTTTGGGGGAAAATCTCATTTCCAAAACATAACATTACACCTCAGTCCCCAAAAGTTCATGCTCATCTCACAATGAAAATGCATTTATTCCCCTTTCCCAGAGTCCTTATAATCTTAATAGTTACAGCATTGCCCAAAAGACCAAGTCCAAAGTCTCCTTTGAGACTCAACCCAGAGACATCCACTCTGGGTTGTGAGCTCCTGTGAAAATAGAATACAAGATATATATATCTCCAATATAAAATGGCAAGGTTTATATATTTCAATTCAAAAAGGGAGGAGTAGGGACAAAGAAAGATAGGATGGGACCAAAGCCAGACTGAAATCCAGATGGAAAAACATTAGGTCCTGTAACTCCACAAACAGCATCTGGGCACACATTGGTGAGATGCGAGCTCTGAAAGACTTGAGGAGCCCCGTTTCTTTGGCTTTGTTGTTTAAAGATTTTATGGCTTATCTCTTAACTTGGCTTTCTTCACAGGCCGTTGTTTTCCTCAGCAGACAAGTTCATGTTACTGGAGTCTCTTAATTCTGGGGGTCCCCATTTCAACTTTGGCTTCACCTTTACAGCTTCAGGTATTGTCCTCTAAGGGGAAGCCTTCAGAAATTTCAGTGCTGCTACCTTTGCCTGCTCCCAGGTCGTCCCTTGAAATCTCAGCGAAAGCCTTCATGAACTTCTAACTCCAACATCCTGCATTTCTGCAGAACCAGCACCATGTGAACAATGCCAAGACCTGCTACCATCTTGAGTAGTAGCCAGGCCTCCTGGAATGATAGCTGCAGCAGCCTCTGAGTGTCTGGGTGACTCAACATGGGGAAACAACTTCCTGGGTCCCACTGTTCTCTTTTCAAGGGAATTTTTCTTTTACACCCTTGAGCCTGTGGTGGGTGTGATTTTGCAAATTCTTCAAATGTGCTCAAGGCACCTAGTACATCTCTAGTAGCTGTGATCTCTTTACCAACCAGACCTTTCTTGACTCTAGTTTTTAGATGCACTTTTCTGGCCAAACTGAGAGTTTTGAAAAATCCTTTTGCTTCTGATTCTCATAGTAAACCTGGTTAAAAACTGCCAGCTATATCCATGTTACCTCCTCAATGTTGTTCTTCCTTGAAATTTCCTCCACCAGATTCATTAGTCTGTAACCTTTAAATTTGGCCTCACACAACATTTCAGGACATGGACAAGAAAAATGTAGACAAGTTCTTTGCTAAAATGTAACAGAATGGCTTCTAGTTCAATTCCTAGTCTATTCTCACTCCCCTCTTAAACCTCAATAGAACAGATTTTACTGTCTGTATTCCTATCAGCACTCTGCTCTTCTAAGCTCCACCCAGAATGGTCCATTAAGTTCTGCTTACAATCTTGTGAGATTTCTTCAGTCTGCATCTACAAATTTTTTCAAACTCTTCTCAAACCAGTTCAAAGGCTTCTAAATCACAAGACTAGGTTAATCACAGAAAAGACCCCACTTATTGGTAGCAATTTCTGTGTTAGTCAGCTTTTTGTTGCTGTGATCAAAATACCTGACAAGAACAATTTAGAGAAGCAAAAGATTATTTGGGGTCACAGTCTCAGAGGTTCAGTTCATGGTTTGCAGATCCCATTGCTCTGGGCCCAAGATAAAAAAGTTGCACATCTCATGGTAGCCGGAAAACAGAAAAAGAAAAAGGAAGGAGCTAGGGTGACAAGATCTAATCCCCAAGGGATGACCCAGTGACTAACTTCCTCCATCAAATTAAGCTTATGGCTTTCATAATCTAATCATTTTACCTCTGAGTATTCAAGCATTAACACAGGAGCTACCTAATATCCAAACCATAACGGATATCATAATTAACTTGATGAAATTTCATGATAAACAGAGCATAGAGTAACCAGGTATGTTACATACAGGTGATTGGAGCTAAATTCCTTCATTATTGCTGACTTTCTATCAGAAAAATGTGAGTCAGAAACCAGTAGGAAGGAACAAAAATATAAATGAGCTAATATAAATGACACATCTGACAAAAAAGTTTGTCATGAATATATCCAGAACAGTAATATAATACATGAGGAACACACATAGTTCATAAACAAAACACAAATGAAAAGCATATAATAAATGCTAAACTTATTTATCATGTAAATACTGAAATGAAGTTATATTTTGTCCAACAACTAGTTGTCTTTTAAAAAGTACTTTTTGTGAAAATAAGTATAAGTGTGCACACACTTTCATTCGTGGTAAAACTATAAATGTACAACATTCTGTGGTATTTGTAATGGTTTTAAATATTATATATATATATAATATATATATATATTATATATATATATATTTATACGGGTTTTAAAAATATATGTATATATATATGATATTCATATATACAGACATATACAAAAAATGTTGAAAAATGTAGTAAACCTTATGTCTTTAATAATGGACATACACAGCTTATCTAGAATAATCACTACTGGTATGCATAATAGCCAAAATAAAACTTAGAAATTCCCTTATTTATGATAGAATACTGTCCAATAATTATGATATTTATTTGTATACTCACTTATCACAGAAAAGGCTAAATTAATAGAATAAGATGTATTATGATAGGAAACATGAGCGTACATATGCAAAGAGTTAAATTAGAAGAGCATACACTAGTGTACAATAAAGAATTAACCTTGACCAGGAAGGATTGGCTCTTGACCAACTCTGGGAGGTAACCTCCAACCCTTAGAATGTCCTGGTAGACTATCCTTATTTACCTTGGGTCACACTGAATATTTGATTCACAATGTGAATTATGGTGAGGACTCTTGGTCTCATGATATCAACTTGACCTGTGGAAGGGCTGGAGACTAAGGTCAGTTATGTAAATGATCAGTCAACCTTATATGACTCCAGTAAAAAAATTGGACATCAAGGTTTGGGTGCACTTCCCTGATTGGCAGTACTCCATGAATGTTGGCTACAAGGTTGATGGGAGAAGTGGTATCTCCATGCTGCCACTAGGAGAAAGTAATTGGAAGCTTGTGCCTGAACTCTTGGACTCCACCCTATGAATCTTTTCCCTTTGTTGATCTTACTCCAAATCCTTTTGCTGAAATAAACAAAAACCAGGAGTTATTGCTGAGTTCTATGAATCCTTCTGGTGAACTATTAAACATAGGGTGTTTTGTGGACTCCCCAAACTTGTGTCTAACTCTGTGATATCTGAATGTGTGGCATTCTGCTATTTTGACTGATCTATAATTTGTGATGGGCATATATTACTGATTAAATAAGAATGCATGCATTGTTTACTTTACAGATATGCATTATTTGTTATAAAAATAGTTTAAGAAAATAATTACATGGGTGAACATTATTATGTCATTTGTAATAATTACAATGGAAAATAAACTAAATATACAACAGGATGGTAAAAGTAAATCATGTGCATCTGTGAATATGGCAAATATGTTGGAATTTATGTTACAAAATCAATGGACATAAGAATAAGGAAAAAAATATTTTGCCAACTGGAAAAAAATAAGTAAAGCTATGCATATTTCTATTGCAAAAATATGCACACAAAATCTTTATTTCCATAGGAGCATACAGGAGAAACACACATAAAAAATGTGAATCATGGTTATTTTTGAGAGGTAGAAGTAGGGTGGTTTTAAATTTTTTCCTGTTCATGTTATTTGTATTTTACTCATTTTCTTTTTGAGCATGCATTGTTTATAAATAGGAAGAAAACTTAATTAAAACAAAAACTGTTTCCACTCTTGCTTCCAAAATAAATTTTAAAATTTCTTAACTTATTAAATGATCCTAAAATTGTTCAGTGAAATGGAAAGAGAACCATTCAAGAGACATTTGGTAGGTGTAATTAAACACTTAGAAGCATAGTGAAAACAGGGAGACAGCTGATGAAAGTTGATAAAAATATCTCGGAGCTTTTTAGTCTGGGAGACTACTTTGGATACGGATTTCTGTAGCTAAGGAGATTACCAGAGGTAGAGTAGTAAAATATAATTACTTAGATTTGAACATGATGAATTTGGGAATAATGCAGGATAGTTACCTTAAGATACATATTTTTAAATATGGGTTTAAGGTATAGGAGAAATTTAAAGCAGGGAGATATAAACTTAGGATCTTTGGCACATATGTGATAGTTGAAAATTGCCCTGGGAAATTATGCTGAAGAGAGTATTCAGAATGGAATTCCTGGAAATACAAACATTGACTGGATAGATAGCGGAGTATCCAAAACAAAATAAAACAAAGAAGTAGCTTCAAAGGGAGGGGAAGGTGACAAAACAGAAGAAAATGAACTCACTGAAATAGAAGGGGAAAGGCAGTTTCCAGGAAGAATTTATCAACCAGAGTGACTCAAGGCAGGTAGGGTTTGTCACTTGGCAATTTGGGAAGTCAGTTGTTCACCTATGTAAGATCTCTAAAATCGGATTATTTACTTTCCCCTTCATGGCATTCAAGTAGGGTTAAAATAGGAATGTAAAAAAAATGTACTACTGTTAGCCATCCTGATGCACATAATCTGACTCCTTACCCATTTGCACACTTCACACTCTTCTCAAATTATTTATTATTCACTGTGCTCTTCTATGTCCCTTTTACTGTCTTGTCTTTCTTGACCTGGACTCTTGTAGGTGCCACATACTTTTACATAATCCACGACAAAACTGTTCCAATGCAAGAGACTATATTATTTTGGTAAAAGCAGAGCAGCAAATGATGCTGTTAACTTATGTTGGCTTTAAGGAACAGAAAATCATTTCTCCCCTACATCAGGACATATGAAAAGAACAGCAACAGAATCACCAAAAGAAAGTCAAGGAGGTGATCTGTAACAGACCATGAAATCAAAAATGTACTTTCCAAAAAGATGACCAGTAACCAGGGTAGCAGTAAGGATCACACGATATTGTGAATGTACTTAATGCCACTCAATTGCACACCTGAAAGCAGTTAAAATGGAACATTATTACGTTTTCATACAAAAAAGTAAAAAAATAAGTAAGCAGATGCAGCACACCAATTCTTTCAGACATGACCAATTTATTCAGAGAATTCAAATTTCATTTGGCAAAGTATATCCAGGGATAGAGTTTGGGATAATTATGTCATTGGAAGCAATCACGTTTTCTACAGTTAATTGACCATGGGATAGTATCTGGAGAAAATGCAAAATTTTAAAAAATAATTTAAGTGTGTGTGTAGTGATAATCATAGTATTTGTAAAGAAAACAAACCACTAACCAGCTTATACAACTGAGGCATGAAGCATGCTAATGCTAGCGGTAACCCTTTAGTTAATTTGGTTCAAAACACACTAAGCACCTATTAATTGTGCAAGCTACTGGGCTATCTGGGAGTTGAATAAAACCACAATGCAATCCCTAAGTTTACTGTTAAGTTGCTACAGGCGAGGTACAAAAAAAACTGCAGTAAAGCCATGGAGGGAGGAGTTTTATTTCCTGTAAAGGTTGAAGCTGAAACCCACTTAAATTCAGTGGTGTGAGGCGGTCTGAGCACGCTAAGAAAATTGTTGACCCAGCATGTCTACACAATGGGAAAAGGTATAGCTTTGCCATGGCTTTAAATGTGTGAAAGAGGAAGGAGTTTACAAAGGTAAAGTATTTTCATTTTAATTTTTTTCATCATTGTTGACCCATTTTTAAGAAACAGAGTAACAGAAGTGAGGATGACAAGAAATCAGTTTGGAAAGGCGGGGATACAGGAAACAGTCATAATGTCAGTGTAAATCCAAACCCTGGGTATGTACGTGTAGTTGCTCAAGTTAATGTCAAAAGAAAGAAGCAAGCCCAGACAGCGCTATTGTTCATCCTGAAGAAGCGGAAACCCTGAAGAACAGGGATTCTTCCATGAGACTAAAAGAATGGGCTTTGGCTACGCCAGAAACAGACAGTAAGGATATACAAAAATTAAGTCCATAAATGTTCCCTCCTTAACACTATGTGAATGGTGACAAAGGTAAGATAATTTGGAAAGATAAAATCTTTTCATGGGTTAACTGATCTCATGATGACTTATGCTTTCCTATTTTAAAAAAAATTCTGAATAAAAATTCACTATGTGTATTGCACTGCAAAAAGAATTTTAATGGAACATATTAATCAAACACTAGTTTTTCCTTTTGCAATGTACACAAATTATATTAACTATAATACTTTAGGGAACTCTCACAAACAAAATATATAACATTGTGTTAGTATATATATATGATCCTTAACATCTACAAGTTTGGTCTGTTTAACTGAAAGGAAAATATTTTTCAACAAAACTAATTCACTACTCAACTTCCAAAATAAAGAAATGCTTTTGCCAATGGTAAATTCGAAAGCATATACCTGCCGGGCTTTGATGAGATAAAAATAGACAATTTACATAACCAGCATCTCATAAAACCAAAATCTACTTCTTTAGAGTTTGATTCTTCTTGCTCTCTCAATAATGGCTGATCAGAATTAGAAACCTGTCCCCCTTAGGAAGTATTTATTATGCTATAAAACATACAATATTAATTGATATTAATGAATGATGGAGAAGCTACCATGAATATATAACTATTTATTTCTTAACCAAAATGACTCTAGAGAACTAGGAGAACAGATGTATTAGCACATGGAAATGGTTTATTTAAAAGTAAATCTGTAAAAATGTGATCTACCCTGGTCTTTATTAAATTAAAAATCAAAAGATGAAATATCATTTCAGACCTATATACATCAAGATGCCAGTTCTTATAAAATGTATTTAGTTGTAAATGCTAGATTATGTAAAAATAATTTTATATCAATTTTATTTAATTTCAATGAATTTCCCCCAACTCTAATATTAAAAACATTGAAAGAACTTAAATTTTAATGGCAAAAAATTCCTATTTTTCCTATCTACTAAAAAAAAAAGATTTTGTTTTCCCTTATTAACATACAATGCCCTATCATTAAGGCACAACTTTTTTTAGAACAAAACTGAAATCACAGATGAGGTTTATTTTACACAACAGTTATATAAGACACACTTCTGTAATGTATATAATTAAATACAGTTTAAATTCAACCAAGATCTAAAATTAAGTCACATTTCTATCTAGGAACAATTAATACATAATCATAATAGGCAGTTGCATCTAGAAGAATCCAAAACAGTTCCTGTTTTGACCTATCACATTGTCTCAGGGAGTCCATCTTCAAAGATGTTACTCAAGAGAGGAAAAGCTGATTATTTTCTGTAGTGTACCCCACTTTTCTTTACTTACACTTGGACTATCAGATACAGTTGCAACCTTCACAGTCTGAGTGAAATCCTGTTTTTGAAATTAACATAAGAGACTGAGCAGAGTTGCTGACTGTAGCATTCAGGGAAGATGTTTGCTCTGCATCTCCTTCAGCTGCCCTTCCCCTCATTTTCCATCTCTCTTCCTACCCTATTTTCAGCCATTGTTCCTGTTCCACCTCCTGTGACACAATTTGCAAAATACCCAAAGGAAGCACCCAGCAAACAGAAATAAATTTGCACAACTGTTACTTAAAACACACAAACCAAAATGTTGCTGTTACTTCATTAGACACCATAAATAATTCACCTGCATATAACCGATTTACAATTAGAAACAAACACTAAAATTGGGGGAACAGAAAATTATATACTAAAGACAAACATGACCATCTTGTAGGCCCTTGTAAACTCAACTGAAATGGGGAATACAAGTATGGTAACCAACAGAAAAAGCAGGTTTCCTTAAGAAGGCTTATCTATCCCATTTTCTCATATTTTTTGTTGACATTCCTGAGAGATGGGTTGGAAGAAACGCAAGACTTTTGTATTCGATTAGATTTGACAGCATGAAAGTTTGTAGCTTTGAAAGTGATCTTCATTTACACTTTTTGTGCAGTTTGAAAAGTAATGGTTACCTAGGCCAGGATTATCTCCCTCACTGGGAACTTGACCAGAGTCTCAGTTTTACCAAAGATTTTAGCAGCCAATATGGAGAGAAAGGGGTACATAAAAGAAAATTTGGAAAATGAGCATGGGAGTATGTATCCTGGCTAAGGAAGAGAAGCAGACATGAGAACATTAATAGGCAAGGCAAACAGGTAATAAGGTAGAGATGAAGAGGGGCAGAGGAGAGGGCCAGCCAATGAATACTAACATCACCACTTCTACTGATATGATATATAAAACTCAGCCTTAAGGGAAAACTATCCTCAATGTAAGGACAAAGATGAAGGAAAGAGAAGCCCGGAGTTGGGCAGGTAGGAGTCACTAAAAGGAAACTACTTGTTTTGCTATGTTTTAGAAATGATATTGTATGCCTCACTCATGAAGGTAATTTATTAGTATGTCTGGGCAAAATAATGCCTCATATAAATAAATATAAATACTGTTGCTTGTAATGTATATTGGCTCTTAGAAATAAAATTTAAAAAATGAATTTTCTATAAAAGTACTTAAAAATCCTTAGTAACTAGACTATATCCAACAAATTATAAAAATAATGTATTTAACTCTCAGCCAATACCTTAATTTTGCACACAACACACATCCTTCACATCCTAGCTATATAGATTAATGGAATTAAAAATAAAACTAAAGCAATCATGCTTGCTAATGTGAACTAGTTTTCATTAAGTTATGAAGTTTCCACATAATATTTTTAAAAACCAAAAATTAAATTCAATTTCCTATTTGCCAGTCGTTTCCCTGACATTAGAAATGCTTATACCACAGGATTCTGGTAATGGCATATGCTTTTGCCATCTCTCTGGAGAAGAAAGAATTTCCGTATCTTACATGAAGTAAACAAATGAGGTTTCTGATATTCCTTTGCAAGTTCTGAAGTTCTATTTTAATTCAAGTGTTCCGACCACCACAACTTTGAATTTTCACTGAACAAAAAGCCTACTTAATGGATTTGTGACTAATAGTTATAGATACTGAATGGAAACATCACACACTAGATTCAGTTCACTTAAAAGGAATCAAAGAGCTCTGTACAGTGTACTATGCAAACCTAAAGTATGAACATTCTACCAGTTTAGAATGTACATTCTATGGTTCAATTTATCTCCAAGATGGGAAAATAAATAGGAAAATTTTTTTAAAGATTAAATTGTTAAAAAGAAGAAGAAGAAGAAGGAGAAGGAGGAGGAGGAGGAGGAGGAGGAGGAGGGGGAGGAGGAGGAGGAGGAGGAGGAGGAGGAGGAGGAGGAGAAAGCAAGCATGAAAAATCCCTCTCCTTATCATTGCTATGGAATATAAAGGCATTGAAGCCACATGAAATAATTGTGATTCTTTACATAAATTGTCTGGATATCACGCTGAGAGAACCCACACATCCCAATGAAAGACTGCTCATAAAGCAAGGCTGTAGTTTGGCAACATAATAAATGTCACAACTTTTTTCCCCAACCATATTCTGCTGTCTGATTAGAAGAAAAATTTCATCAAAAGGTAACTTTAACTTTCATTACTGCAATTTGAAGGGAATATAGAGTATCTCAAAAGTTACTAGTATGAGAATTTGGTTAGGTTAGGTAATAATTTATTAATAGAAAAAGCAACCATGGCAAAATCAGCTGTACTCATTCTTGACAATGAATTCCTTTATATAAACCTGGCAAAATTTTTAAAACTCACTAAAACAAAGTTCCTGAAAATAACAAAAAACTAATTTAATCCACGTATTACCAAATAACTTTCCATTATAACAGAATCATTTATATTCTTAGTGTCTTACAGCATTATTTTATCCCTAATGAGATAATGTATCAAAATAATAATGCTAACCCTAAAACCCCAAGCCAAACCTTACAAGTTAAAGACTAAATACCAGTCGGGAGGAAAAGGATGGAATCATGCATCTTTCACAGGGAAAATGAAAATCAACAGCAAGATGGCAGAAATGTTGAACCCATGGGTGTACACATACACACTTTTCTTTATAAAAAACAAAACAAACCACACACACAGAAAATTACAATTAGAATGCAAACCATCATATATCTATATTTTCTACTAGCTGGTGAACCTGTTATTAAAATTTCAAAGAAAAAAATCAATTTAAGCTTTTTCTATTTTCATCATAGAAATATTCAGTAACAGATGAACAGAGCATTTGTTGTGTATTAATGAATGTGTAGCTTTTGTGCTTTCCATCCAAATCAGGAGTAAAAATCCCCAGTTATTATATTTTCAGTAAGATAATAATTGTAAAGTTATATTAAACACCTACACAAAAATCAATCCTTCCTTCAACCCAATTCTGTGTGAAAGTATTAACAAATAGTGAAGATTCATGATGCTGTGTGAAAATGGTTGACTTATAACAATGTAGACTCAGCTATAGATTTTAATTCACAAATATATATATGCGCCTTGTGTATGACAACTGTACGAAAATAGTCTCAAAAATAAAGACAATACTTGAGACACGAAGCAACCCATTTTCCCTGATTCTGCATCCTATTACAGGGAAAATAAGTCCTTGATGCTTCATAAATACTTAAAAAGGTTCAAGATGGCCTTAACCATGCATAGTCTCCACCAGTCCTTTGAAGCTTCCAGCATTTCAGGCATAACCATGTCAGCTCTGGAAGAGCAGTTGCACTCTGTAATCAGTGATGCTTACTTATGTCCTGTCTTTTCAAGATCTGGGAGTTTTCTAACCAGAGCCTGGTGGTTCATTTTGATACTAGCAAGGAGTCCCCCTTCAATTCCATCTGACCCAGTGTAACTGATTTCTTCACCACTCAGAGTGGTCATATGCCCTCCAAGGGCTTTTAAGATGGCATTGCCAGCACATATATCCCACTTTTTGATGTATGTCACATGGATATATAGATCAGCTTTTTCTTGAGTCTTATCAGGCACATCCAAGAGTGCTAAAACTTTGTAACCTAAAAGATAAACACAGAATTTAAGTTATTGTTTAAAAGATTTTAAGAAAGTAGTGTATATTTTTGATTAAGTGCACTGTTGAAAAGAATAGAACAAGGTATACAGAACATTACTATACTGTGTTTTCAACTGCTCAAGTCTAAAATTATTTCCAAATAAAAAATATTTTCCCAAGTAAGAGTACAAACATTAAACTCCACAGAGGAACAAAATATTACAAAATAACTTACTAAGCTAGTCTCATGTATAACCAAAAACATGCCTATACTTTTAAATTTTAAATCTTTATGCTTGTTTTCTATGGAATGACACATTCAATATTCCATTTCTATGGAATGACATATTATACTATAGCTAAACACTTATACATTTCAGTTAAACATCAAGGCAGACCTGATTTCAGGGAACAAAAAGTAACATTTCTACCCTAAATCCTTTGTTTAATGAGGCCAAATTTAAAGAAGAAAAAAATAAATAAAACAAATGCAGAGAAAACCACATCTAGAATCTAGTTTATCTCATTCTTACTAGGTATTTTTGAACATTACATTTCCTAATCAGCCTAAAAGAGAGGCTGAAAGTAAATATTAAAGAAATCAGTTACATGCATTTGGCAAATTAAAACCATTAGGCTTAAGAGTTAAAAAGAATCATTTCTCTCTTTATTGATTTGCTGAAAAGGTATTCCAACACAAATATTTTCTGACAACAATTTGCTATTTACCGAATTAAAATATTTCTGATATGTTAAGTAGTACTCACAACGAAAGTCAACTAATAGTCCCTTGAGCAAATCCAGATTGTGGTCTGGTTTTGTACACATCTCAAAACAATTTTTAAAAAATATTTTTAAAGGTGGCTTAAAAAAAAGTCAAAGGATAGTATAAGACAGACATACACATGTAGCTCCTAAGTTTTGAAATGTTACTATCTGGCCCTTTTCAGAAAACGTAGGCTGACCTCTGCTCTATACTCACAAAACAGTATGGAATACACTGCAAGCTGGACGGCACTAGACTCTATCTCTCATCCCACAAAAGCAAGTTGAAAAGTTTAGGGCTGTTAAAATTGACTCAAGGGGCCGGGATTGTGGCTCAGTGGTAGAGCGCTCGCCTAGCACGGGGCGGGACCCGGGTTGGATCCTCAGCACCAGATAAAAATAAAAAAGCATTGTGTTGTGTCCATCTACACCTAAAAAAAAATAAATATTAAAAAAAATGACTCTGGGATTGATGTTTCTAACAATATTTAGGATGAAGCATCTGAAGACCTTGATATTTTCTCCTTTCTTGTTTAATCAACAGAATAATTATTTTGAAGTCAGATCATACAAAAAGCAACCACTGATGGCACATCACTGGTGGAAGATGCTCATGTAGTATTTGAGGAAGAGAAGCTATTATAGGATTATTTCTTCTAGACAAGACCAACGTCACTAAAGTCTACCCTAGAGATTACCAAGTAGGAAACTGAGCCTACCCTGAAAGTATACTATTCCTTCTCATTTTCTTTATCATTATGGGACATAGAATTGCCCAATCTAGGAGTACTCTTGGGAATCACAGGAGGGGGAACATACCAGCACCACCAGCTGGGATGATTGCAGTCTGGTTTCCAAATGTCTGAAGAGCAACCTGTTTTACCATCCCTGAATGGGAGCGAGACACGATGATCTTAGGGGTCTTTTCACTGTAAGAAGAGCGGGCTTTCACATTTGAGCCACCATCTACCATTGCCCAAGCTGAAAAGCAAATACAATACCCATTAATAGTACTGAAACTTTAAAACCAAAAGATATATCCTTTGGAATTCAAAGTACCAGGTAACTGAAAAATATCCTATTCTATAAAATTACTTGTAGTCCTTCAGACCCCCAACAGAATGCCTTCTTTTTCTAAATACAAAAGTAATAGGTTTATTTGTCTTTTATAACAAAATAGCCATGTACTAAGACAAAGTTAAAAAAAAGGGGGGAGGGACATGTAATCCTGCAGTCACAGATAATGGATATTAAATATCTGGCCTAAGAACCCACGTGGTCCTGTGGGATACTGGCTGATCCTCTACTGGAACTGAACTGCAACTCAACGTCCTTCTGCATGCATCCTGCTTTCTTTCCCTCCTTTTATAAATTTGATCCTAACACATTCCCTATTAAATATTCTGCATGTTAATCTCCATCTTAAGTCTGATTTTTGGGAAGCCCACCCTGTGACAAAAATACAACTTCCTTGGATAATTCAAATTTTAAAATTCAGTTTTCTCCTAAAACATCTCTACTTCTGATATATTCATGGATTAATTTATGTGCATATTGATTCATTCTCCTAAGTAGCTTTATAAACAAAAATGGTTGAAGAGGTAACTGAGTCAAGTTTATGTCTATTTTATCAGGGTATATAAAAAGAAAAAGGCTTTGATAGTGCATGCCTGTAATCCCAATGGCTCAGGAGGCTGAGGCAGGAGGACCATAAATTCAAAGCCAGCTCAGTAACTTAGCTAGGCCACAAGTAACTTAGATAGACCCTGTCTTAAGAAATATGGGGTGAAGATGTGGCCCAGTGGTTGAGCACCGATGGGTTCAATCTCTGGTACGAAAAAAAAAAAAAAAGATTTAGATTTCAAAAAAGAACAAAATTTTAAAAGGGAAAGGGGGCCCCAGAGATTGCCTGAGATGTTTTTATTGGTTTGGAAGTTTTTTTTCACTATCAAACTATGCATGATAACAAACTTACTGATAATTATCCAAATAGATTGTTGTTTTAGCATTCACTCCCTATGGGACAAAATATAGTCCATTATGGCTAGTAATGTAAATAGGTGCATTACCAGCTTATTCCTAGCTACAGAAAAAATAAAAATAAAAAACATAACTAGCGGAATCTACATTTCCGAGTTTCACAATGATGATAAGCAGTCTCCTGGACTCTTCTCACACTTCCTTCAAAGAAACATACACAGCCACAAGGACAGCAAATATACCCATAATCTACAAGTACAAAGTTAAGGAAACGGAGGAGAACTACAAACATGCATGTATGAGAAAGCTGGGAAATAAAGACCAATGATCAACAGAATAAGCCCTGGAATGTGGGGATGCATAGGAGCTTCACAGAGGTGTTAAGAGGCCGGAGAATTTTCAGTGGTGGTAGAACTCAGGTTAATATGTGCCAGAAGTCCTTCTCAGAAAGAAAAGTTCCCATTTGAAATGGGAATTAATGAAAGCAGGCCTGAAACAATAAAGCACTAAGAAAAGGCTTGGAGAAGACACAGGACTAGGCATGTAGTCCTGAGAATACCCTGGGAGGAAGGAGAAAATGATGACATAAGGTATCTTTTGGGATTTGGAAGATGACAGCTAAAGCTAAGGAGGGAAGAGATTGAAGACAGGTCTTTCTGAAACAAGATCAAGCAAGAAAAAAATAAGTCTGAAAGCAATTTCAAGAGTGTCTATGAAGTCTTCTTCATGTTATCAGAAAAGAAAGCTCCTGTACTAAAAATCACCCAAATTCCTGTCCTGTCACCTTTCTTCCATCAGTACCAAGGTACATGTCCCAAATATAAATGAGAAAGAAACTGCAATGTCCACTGAAAAATATAGAAAATGCAGATTAAAATATTTCAGATGGCTTGAAAATTTCCATAAAGTAGAAGAAAGTTATACAACCATCTAACATGACATGACAAGGACGTCTGGAGCCACCTGAAGGTGGACGAGGAAAGCAAGGAATTTCCCCTCTACTCTACCAAAAGAGAATGATTCTGCTGATTTCTTGTTATTAAACTTCTGGCCTCCTGAACTAGGACAGATTAAGTTCTGTCATTTCAGACCACCCCGTTTGTAGTAATTTCCTACGACAGCCCTAAGACACTATGTAGGTAGTATATACAGGGCAAACCAAAGACTAAAAATAGTAGAGTCTTTCAGGTATCATGGCTATAGAGAAAGTTCTTAAAACATATTTAGTAATATTATACCCTTGAGCTAGCTCTTTTGAAGTAATCTATAAGAGGACAAGATTCAGCCAACCAAGGCATGACTGAGAAATTCTTAGGAGAAGCACTCTTGGCTGTCACTGGATAAATGTTAGCTATAGCTCTGAGGACACCAAAGATGGTTATAAGACGAAAGAGTAAAGGTCCATAAATGTCATCTCATAATTGATTGCTGACAGTTTCCCAGAGTTTAAAAGGAACTCGAAGAAAGATGGGATAGTGGGGATTGGTGGCACAAGCCTATAATCCCAGCTATTTAAGAATTGGAGGCAGGAGGATCATAAAACCCAGGCCTGGGTAACAGTAAAACCTAGACAAAAAAAAAAAAAAAAAAAAGAAAGAAATGAATGACTATGACTAAAATAGGATGGCAGTCCAGATGCTCAAATAAGCCTGTTTAATTTTTGCTTACAGTTGAAAATTTATAGATAATATCTACAGAAAAAGATCATATAATAGTATATGAAGAAAAAGGGATATAAAAATGGTACCCTAATAATCAAAGTGAGGAAAAAAAACACACTCAGCTTAAAAATAATAACTGAAGCTGTTTGAATCATATTGACTATACAAAAATTCATGAGATAAAAAGGCTATTTTCAAAAAACAGAATGTGTTTTCTTCCCTAAAATATATTTCTCCAAATGAGGATGGTTTCTACCCAAATTCTTTAGTTTAAAACTATAAATAAAGGAGAAAAGTTAAATATTTATCCTGCCTTTTTAGAAGAAAATACATTTCAGGAAATGGAAAAAGTTCTCAATAATACGTGTAGAAAAAACAACAGAATTAGAAACTCTCTTTGGTAACACCCTTAATAGATCTTCAAATTATTAAGAGCTCTAGTTATGACCACTTTAACCATCTGAGCATCATTAATATTGAGACAAAGGTACACTACATGTCATATAATATGATACAGAAGTACATGAAGCAAAAACACAATATTCTTGACAAAAATGTATAACCAATCCAATGAAGGCTTCAGGTCTAATGTACACTTTATATGAAAAAGATAATGTAAAAATAAAGAAGTTCAATGTACCCTTAGGAAACAATGAGATACATCTAAAAGGATATTCTATAGGAGAAATGATTTGGTCTCCTCAACAAGTCAATGTCTTTGCAGTAACAGGACCTGAAGGTTGCTCTAGATTAAGAGGACTAAATAACTCAACGAGTAAAGGTAGTATCTGTCACTTGACTAGATCTTGGTTTGAAGTAAGCAGCTATAAAATCCACTTTAGGGAACAACTAGTGAAATGTGAATACTGGAGATCCTGAAAGAATAATTGTTAATTTTATTATAGCAAAGTAGAAAAATGTCCTTAATTTTTAGAGATGCAAACTGAAATATATAGGGGTAAAATGTTATAATTCTTGTAATTGTCTTCAAAGAACACAAGTCAAACACCCCCCCCCAAAAAAAACAACCCCAAAATCCAGCAAATACATGTGTTATAACTGATGAATCTAGATGATGTATATGAGTACTTACTTTAATTTTACATTTGAAATTATTCATAATAAAAGCAAAAACTGTGGAAGGGAAAAAAATTCAAAAATCCTCTGAATTCTTTTTTATAAATATTTGAAAAGTTTTACTAAGTGAACTTACAATGAGGTATCTCTAGAGGTCAGTATTGTATAAGAAAATAAAACAGCACATCTCAGCAGATACTATCAGAATAATTTTATACAAGAATTAATAAATCAATATTTTGAAAAATGTACTTCAAATTACATAAACTCAATGCATTCATCTGTAGTACTTATATGGACACATTTCAAAAATATAGTAGGTAAATGTAAATTACTGATAAGGAGGCAAAATTGCAGCTACAGAATGTTAATTTTATTTGTTTGGTTATGCTAAAAGACCTGGTAGGAAATAAAAAGTTGTTCATACTCTTCTACACAAACTTCTGACAATTTATTTTTAATAACTACAATTTCCACTACACTAAAATACTTACACCTTCATTTAAGTATTCAAGTATTTCTCTTCTAAGAATTCCAAACTCAAGGAATTAATTATAATTAAGTCTGATAATATTTTTGATCAGCTCTACTTATAGCATAATACAGAGCTGAATTTATGTAAACATACTGTATTTTACAATTGGTATAAGTTGTAAAGTATTGCCAATACTCGGTCTGAAAATAACATTCCAAAAGGAGGGCCTAGGCAAAGCAATGTTCAATCCAGGAATGGAAGGTCAACACACACATACTTATGAGTGTTATGATTCTTTCAGAATGTTTGCTAACTGGCAAGCACTTTCATGTTCTAGCACACTGGGTAAGTCAGCCCCATTACATTACTAACTTACAGAGACACTTTTTCAATCAACTTTAACTATGATAAACTTCTGCCTTCTTTATTTTAAACTGGGTAAGACTGTAAGGGGGATACATATTATTATAGAATAAAGATTTTTGAAAATGGACATTTTATTAACCCTAATATGAAAATCCCAGTCCTAAAAATACTAAATAATTGCAAGATCCTAATAAGGGGTATTATTTCTTACAGGAATACTCTGAACTATTCCCCTGGTATAAGTAGATCTGGAAACCAAGGCCCAAGAATGTGACTCTATTTGCTTATAAACTTCCTCTTCGTTTACTTTATTAAGGTTCAAAATTCTCTTTGGAGTAGCAGGTTCTGTTTATAATTAATGGTACAATGTGATATTCAGTCAATGTTATGAAACACAGCGTTAATGAACAAGCCTTCAAATACATAGTATATTTGGGATATTTTTGTCCTCTTTTGCCCTTTTTTCTTGCTTAGAAAGACTATCCCAGTAAATGGGAGACCCACCTTTCTGTGCATGCAAATAAAAAGTCACCTTCAAACAAAAAAAAGTGAAGAGAAGAGTCAGGTCCTTGACATTAGTGAACCACCCCTATTTTTTTCAGCCTTCTTATTTGGTGATAAATAGAAACACCCTCACTTGTTGAACCACTGTTATTAGATTTACTTCTGTGTAGCTAAATGCAATCCTAATTCAACTGAGGGACAGGTGCCAAAAGAATGAGGAGGTTTCAAAGACTCAAGTTCTGTATTTAATCTTTAAATGCCTATTTCTTTTATTAATTTAAAAAGTTACTATAATTCCCATTTTATATTTCTTCCAGTTAAAAGAAGGCTGTAAGAACTTTATAAACTAAAAATACTAATTTTTTATTTTTGTGGTACTAGGAATTCAAACCCAGTGCCTTATGCATGTTGGGAAAGCACTTTACCACTGAGCTATATCTCTAGACCTGAAAATATAATATAATGGCAAGATATTAATAAGAAATGGTTAGCTATTACAAGAACACTTTGAACTACATGGTTTTCATGACAGGAGATACTAAAGCCCATTTTCTCATCTATAATAAAAAAGTTAATAAAACAAAATTATTCCTTATCACACAAACTTATCAAAAAGTTCAAATGAAATAACGTTAAATATCCTACAAATCAGTAAACACTACATAAATTTTAAGAATTATGAGGTTGTTATTATGAAAGCACTGTAACAGAATTATTTGCAAGACTTTGCCAATAATTTAGCTGGATAACCTTGAGGAATACACTGAATTTTAAAGTCTTATTTTCTCATCTGTAAGTGTGAGTACTAATTTAAGTTATTGTGTCCCTCTCTTATATATTAGACTGAGTGTTGAGTATTACTATGTTGTACTCAGATCCACTTTCCCCATTTTCCTTGAGGGATGGAATCCCTGGATATTAATGTGGCTGGCCAAAGAAAATAAAGACAATAATTCTTAGCCCTTTTTTTTGCAAATGGCTCTAACTATGCTTTTGATCAATGGGACATGAATATTGTGAGTGGGATGTGGGAAGTAAGCATGAAACCTATAGGTAAAACTCTCAGTTAGAAATAGCCTCCATTTTCACCCTCTCTTCTGATGGCATATCAATGAAGTAGTGAGTCATCCTCAATCATGCTGAGAAGCAAGTGTTAGGGGAGCAAAGCAGCAGGAGGGATAGGCCTGGTGTCTGCTATCTGGGAGCTGCCATGGCAGCCCTGGACTGTTTATGTACCAGCTGTCAGAGAACAGAAATAAACTATTTGTTCAAGCTCCTATATTTTTGTGTACATGATAACAGCCTAAATTAACAGTTTAACTTATCTTAACTAACTCAGTAAAGACGTCAAAGTAAAACCCATTTTCTCATCTATAAAAAAAAACCATAAAGCAATTAGATAATCTTAAACTAATCTTAAACTGTCAATTTAAAGAACTATCTGAATTATGAAAAAGAGATGAAGATCAGATGGCATAAAGCAGACAAGATTTTGAAATGCAAATATGTTTAGCCTGTTTCAGAGCAACTAGAATTTGGGATCCATAATTATTTGACAAAGCAAATAAATAACTTTAATGAAAAATTTGCCTATTTCTCCCTATTTGGCAGTCCTTTTGTGCAGTGGAGACACAGTAAGACATACTGGAAATCACTGGAATAAATGACTACTCTATGGGACACACTTAGTGAATTAGTTTTCTAGGACCGTCTTAACAAATTACCACAAATTAAGTGACTTGCAGCAAAATAAATCTATCATCTCATAGTTCTGAAGGCCCAAAGGGAGAAACCAATCCATGACTCTTTCTAAGCTTTTGTTGGCTGCTGGTAAGCCTTGGCTTATTCAAAGCTTCCCTGAAATCTGTCTCCACCTTCACACTGTCATCCCAGATAATGTCTGTGTCCTTTTTGTTTCTTAGGAGGAAATGACACTCATTAGTTTAAGATCCTACCCTAAGTATCTCATCTTGATACTTAACTTTTTAGGTTGTTATAGGTGGAACTGTGTCCTCCAAAGAGATAGGAGGAAGCCAGAACCCCAGCACTGAAGAATCTTTTAGAAAGAGGGTCAATACTGACACAAATTAGTTAAGATGAGATCAATGAGGTATAGGGTAGGCCCTTAATCCAATATGACTGGTATCCTTACAAGAAAAGGTAAAGAACAGACACAAAGGGAGAATGCCAGGTGATAATGGAGGCAGAATTTGGCACGATGTGTTTACACATTAAGGAACATCAAGAACTACTGGTAAGCTACCAGTAGCTAAAAGAAAAACAAGAAAAGACTGCCCCTTATAGGCATCAGGAAGAGAATGGCCCTACCAGCACTTTGAGATAACAGTGAGAGATAACATTACTGTTGTTTTAACACAGAGTTGGTGGTTTTTAATTGTAGCAACCCTAGGAAACTAGCACAGGGATAGACATAAATTTGGAGACGACATTATGTAGTCCACTATACCTGATCATTAAGACTGTTTTCAGTACTGGTAAAGTGGACATCATCATCACTAAGAACCTGTCATCTTAAAGAAGGGTGGAACCAAACAGCCATATTCTTTGCCCTATGTATTTGATGGGATCTACCAATTAAAAGAATGACAAAATCCCCTCAGGCTGTTAGTAATGCTGCTTATGCCAAGTGTTTCCCTTCCAACTGTAACCACAGTCTATACCATTACTGTTACCTAGAAGACTAGAGTTAGCCTCTCTGGATAAGTACAATGGAATGTCTCCAGTGATACCAAAATATCATCTATGTATCCACTGGCAATGGCAAGGCTATAGATAAGTCAATCCTAGCTGAATGTCAAGCTCCCTGTCAAGGCCTGCCATACCCTGACACAATCATCACTGATCTCACCTGCCATCTGTATGAAGCTAAAAGCATGAATCAAGAAGTAGGGGGAAACAAAGGTCTGAAGGAGTTATGAAGATGTCCAGAACTCTTCAAGGATTGGCCTAATTCCTAATAACCTCAAAGTGACACTCCTTCATTCCAGATGCTGAGGTGCACTGCCCTTAAACCACCACAATATCAAGCTCCCAATATGTCAACAGATTTGGGTAAGGCAACTATACAGTAGACCTCAGAATCTAGAATGTAAAAGTCCTGATTCACCACTAGCAACAGTAATAGAGAAACAGAGAGGACACCACAGCTGTTGGGAAGAGTCTATGTCCAATGGGATCCCTCAACCCACTAAGAATCTCTCATTTACAGTCAACAGTGTCCATCCACTAAAGATAGTTTAGAAAACCATGGTTTTTAAATATTATCAGTGCTAACCATAAAACCCCCGTGGTATCTAATGAAGGGGTATGTTAGGATGGGGGCAGATTTCAATAATTACTGAGATACAGATGAAATGTGAATGGTATAGTCATTACTATACATAGTCTGATTACATTAACTCTTGAAAGCTCTTGCATATTTCATACCTGTATATTCCGAAAATGGCTTATGTATAACTCCTAGCACAGGTTTGCCATTTACAGCCACACACACCATAGTAGTGACATACTTTCGAAGATCCTCTGTGAGAAAAAACACACACACAATTGTCTTAATACTGTGCATAAATTCAGGATACAAGATTACACTTTATTTCATCAAAAATTTATGTTCATGAAATGTCTTTCAAAGATAAGAACCCACTCATGCAAACAGAGTTCAGGGATGAAGGCCAACTATAGAGAGCAGTTAAGAGTTCTAGTTCTAAAAGCAGATTACCTAGGTTAATCTCCTAATCCATGATTTTATTAGCTGCATGTCATGGGAAAAATTACTTAAATTTAGTTTTTTTATTTGCATAATACAGATGATAATTACCCATCTTCAGCATAAATTAAGTTTTTAAAAAGTTAAAATATACTTAATAAATTAAAAGTTAAATAACTTAATTTTAGGATTAATTTAAAAGTCAAGTTAGGCATTTAAAAACAGTCCCTGTGCAAAAGATGTGCTCACTGTTTGTTATCATAATTATATTATCAGGTCAGTTCAGTTTAGAAAAAACTGTAAACAAACTCCTCAATATTCCACATTTCTATTACGTACTCATGCAAAGTACTGTTTTATAGTTTCAGTTATTTTATTTATTTATATCTATCTATCATCTTCTTCCTGTTCTTCAAAGAGTTATCTATTAAGTGCCTCTTATGGTTCAAGTTTATTGCATAGGCACTAGAACACAAAGGTAAAAAAGTAGAAACCCCTACATTCAGGTAGCTTACCATTTACCAAGACAAAAAGATAAATAACTAATTTGACATATATACCAAGAAGAGAGAGGAAAAGAAGAAATTAGTATATCTAGGTAAGAAGTCCTGAGAAAAGATGCACAGCAATGAAACCTGAGCTAGGAAGAGGTAAGAAAAAGGAAAACTGGGTGGAAGGGAGGATCACATATTTCAGTTTTGCTTTTTACTTACTTTCTGGGTACCTAGGATTAACTATTTTTAATTACAAGGTCAGATTTATATGCAATAAAACCTAAATTCCAAATATCTTAAGTAACTATTATATTCTGGCTAAATAAATTTTTTCAAGAATAAGTGTTCAGTAGAAATTATTTTGCTGCTACTGTTTAAAATGTTCAGAATCAGTGAGTCACTAATTCTGAGTGAGATGTCAGCTAGTGGGTATGGCTACAATATGGCATTTGGGGTAAATAAAAATAAAAAGGTTAAAAATTCAGTACAAAAGTGTCATAAATGCTACATTAACCTAGTTTTCTTATCTTAAAATCTAATTGTTAGTTATTGGATTTGCAAAATATCTAACACCATATTATACACCACCTGCCTTGATTCTGATTCTGTAATATAAAATGACAATCTAAAGTTTCAGGTCAATTTTAAAATCACCTGTGTATTCCTGTGTAGCATCAAGTGGGTCAATCCAGACAGTAACACTTTCTGCAGGTACCTCTTTTGGGGTAGTTATTTCCTTAAGAATATCCTCAGGAATCTTATGATCCCATAAGATAACCTCCTTATCATTTGCATCCACATGTTCCTCGGTATTTATCTGCACCAAAAATATTTGACAATTAAAAAAATGAGAAAAATATTATTATTTAAAGAAACACAAGAATCTAATATTAAAATTTAGCTTGTTGGTTAATCAAAATAAAAAACTCAAATGTACACAAACATGAAATTAAACATCACACAAATAGCTACTTACAGCTTAATGATTTATAAAAACCAGTAGTTCAAAATATGAAAACAGATAATATTCTGAAACAATGAACACAAGCAACTATAGTTAGAGGCAAAGAGAGAGAAAAGTGAAATGTAGTTAAAAAAAAGAATATGCCTTAAAAATAGAGAATGATGAATGCTAAGAGATAAAAAGTCCTAGAAAAGTGATAATCTAAAACATATCTTTAACCTATAAGAAAAGGAAACCCGGAAATTATGAAACCCATAATAAACTAGTATATTACAAAACCTAAATAAGCTGAAATAGGCAATCAAAAGGACACAAAAATCATCAGTCTTCTTTAAGCTACACATCAATAATGTACAACACAGGATAAAGAGGTAAAGTCAAGATTTTCAACTTTTTATATATTAGGGAACAAAGTTAAAACATAAAATAAATGTGACTTACCATATAGATATGTAAGGGTGTAGAGTGAGGCTGTGTGTGCGTGCGCATATATGTATACATATGTATATATAAGCACATATTTACTTTGGAGCTATTTTTCATAAATCATTGTACATATGCAATATTATATATAAGTATTCTATTAAGAAAAGAATACATTTTAGATTCTATAAAGCTGAGATTTCTCAATGTTGGTACCACTGACAGCTTGGACTGGACAATTCTTTTTTGTGGGGCTATTTTTTGAATTTTAAGATGTTTAATAGCATCTCTGGCTAAACACCAGCAGAATCCACTAGATATTAGCAGCACCATCCCTCAGTTCTGAAAACAAAAAATGTTTCCAGGCACTGCCAGATTATGTCTGTGTCCTGTACTATATATAGAAGCACTGCTTTAAATGGTAAGCTTACTAATGCATATTTAAACACAATCTCATTTACAAACTATTTAAAAATGTTTTAGAACTGCATTTACTTTTTGGAAATTAGGATCGTATCAATAAAGCAAATCTAATAATTATATTTTAGGAATTAAGTTAATAAAAACTGTTAGCCTTATTTGAATTACTAGCTCAATCAGAAGTTTTCTTCTATCAAATCATATATACACACAAGAAAAATGTCCCCCAAATATGGATTTTAATTAGGAACTACCATCCTGAGCAGGACAGAAAGCTGGGTCCTTTAAAGAGTAGGTCATCATGTTTATATTGCCATGATGTCAACCTAGATCCCTTGTTACACTGACAGAGTGATTTTAGCATAGAAAATACATGAATAAAAAGTCACCAACGGGATAAAAGCCCTACAACTCTCAGTGATTTCTGGAAGACTTTGAAAGTTTCCAAACTATCACAGAAGAGATTAAAAAATAGCAATATTCTAGAAACATCAAGCCACTTAAATCATAAAGTATTTCTTAGTACAGAACAGTTAACATCCAACTCATCCATTCACTTCTTTTTTTTTTAAATTAATTTTTATTGTTGGTTGTTCAAAACATTACATAGTTCTTGATATATCACATTTCACACTTTGATTCAAGTGGGATATGAGCTCCCATTTTTACCCCATATACAGATTGCAGAATCACATATTTATTAATTCAGCAAAAGTTTATTAATTGCCATCTGTATGCCAGACAGAGTTCTAGTACTTAGAGAAAAAACAGTAATCAATGATGGGACAAGAATCTCTGTCCTTATAAAACTCAGATTCTAATGGAAATATACAAGACACATAAGCAAAACATGTACTATAACATGTAGTATGCTAGGTGGTGAAAAGGAGAAAAAAATAAAGCAGAGAAAGGAGGTATGTTATTAGACAGTAGAAGGGGTCTAGGATTACTCATAACAATCAAAAATTGGTGTGGTAGTACATGCCTATAATCCCAGTGGCTTGGGAAGCTGAGACAGGAGGATTTTGAGTTCAAAGCCAGCCTCAGCAACTTAGTGAGGCTCTATCTCTAAATTTTAAAAAATGGGGGCGAGGGGCTAGGGATGTGGTTCAGTTGTTAAGCATCCCTGGTACCCCCACAAAAAATGTCAAAAATTGGAAGCTGCATCATATTTATCAATTGATTAATAGATAAACACTGTGATATATTCAGATAAAAAAGATATTCAGCTATTAAGAGGATGAATGGGAACGAGGTACTGATTCATGCTAGAGCACAGATGAACTCCTCTGCTTTGTGAAAGAAAGCAAAAGATCATATACTATATGATTCCATTAATATAAAATGTCCAGAATAGGCACATCTGCAGACATAGAAATAAATTAGTAGTTGCCTGGATAATAAGAATTAATAGTAAAAGAGCAAAGGTATACCATTAGGGTGGTAAAAATGTTCTAAAACTGATTAATAAGGATAGTTGCACAACTTGGCAAATCTACTAAAAATTAATGGATTGTACACTGTATTGGCAAATTATATGATATGTATGTTATGTTGCAATAAAGTTGTTTGGAAAAAAAATACAAGGTAGCTAGGAAAGTCCTTATTGGAAAGGCAGTATTTAAATGAAGACCTAAAAGGAGCCTGGCAAACATCTAGGGAAAGTGCTTTCCAGATCAAGGAATAACAAATACAAAGACCCTAACACTGGAGTATGTCTGGCATGTTTCTGGGGCAGCAAGTAGGCAAGCATGGTTAGGGCAGAGTCAGTCAAGGAGAAAGGCACCGGACGGACATGAGGTCAGAAAGTAATGGAAGCCAGATGGTTCAAGATGTTGCAGACCACAACCAAGCCAGCTGTCTTCCACCATAACCTCTATTAACAATGTTCAGAGGGTCCCAAATAACAGTTAAGATAAAGGGGATAAGAGAAAGGAAGAAACAAAACCATAATGAATTTTGTTATGACTGAGCACTGAGAAAATACAAAAGAACTTGAAGATAAACTATAGGAATAATAACAGAATATAGAAAGTTGCTAGGTGTAAGACATATACCATAAACTGCCCTTAGCTATATTAGAAATAAATATTTAATCAAAAAAGAAAGCCATTTAAACTAATAACAGAAATAAAGTATGTATATAAAGAGGAATCCCATTTTGATGAATAGAAAGACTTTTAAAAAACAGTAAAGATGTCAATCTCCCATCAGTAAACTATGGATTTAATGCAACTCCAAACAAAATCCCTATAGGATTTTAACTTCTTCAAAATCGAACAAGCCATTTCTGAAATTTACCTGGCAGAGAAAAAAAAAAAGCCAGGAAAAGTCATGTTCTAAAGAGAGGGAAAAACAAAAGAATAGCACGGTATTGTGACTTCCCCTACCAGCCATCAAGACTTACTTTTTGATGGAATAATTAAGACAGTGTAGCACTGGTAAAGCATTTTGCTTCAGACCCCATGGTCTTAATAATGATGCTAGGCTAGGTGAATGAATGCAACAATAACATCACGAGAAAAGAAATAAACTTATAATAAACAAACAAACTCCAGTTAGAGCAGGTCACAGGTCTTGACCACTGTAGTTTACAAAAATGGCAAGTCTGACTAGCATCTATTGAGCTTTATGAGTTATGAGTAAGGTTTCTATCTAGAATTTAAGTCAGCTTCTCCATATATACTCAACTGAATATGAGTTAATATATTAACAAACTTTATTTGAAGTGATCTCATTGAGAATTAAGTTAGGGATTAACAACTGTATCGAGAAAACAAGTTCGTGAGTATAATTACCCAATCTGTTTTTGCACAACTGCTTCTAATAACACGCAGTACCACTACATGCCTCCAATTTAATAAATTCATTACCCATCATTATAAATGACCTTATAAACAGTTGCTAAGGTCAAAATATGGAAGTCTTCCTTAATCCTCTTTCACATTCCACATCTGAGCAGTTAGTCCTGAAAATATTGCCTCCCAATTCTAAGAATGTGTCATCATGTCTACCAAGAAAATGCTAGTTTAAGCCACTAGGATCTTTTCCTTGGATTTCTGTTATACTCTTCAATTATTCTTGCCTCCTACAGTGTACTCATTCATCATTCATCCATTCAACAACTATTTAATGACTAACATATTTTAAAGTGTCCTGAGCATTAAAATACAATGAAAAAACCAAAATCACTACCATTATAGAGCTTCCCTTCTCAACCAAGCAATGTGCTATCTTCCCAAATCAGATCATGCCACTCCCAGTTAAAAATCTTCTAATGGTTCTCATAATGCAGAGATAAAATCCAAATTCCTTACCACCATCTACAAACTCCTACATGATCTGACTATAGCAACCACTACACAGTATCTCTCTCCTTTCACTCCATTTAGAATACTCCAGACTTACTAGTCTTCTTATGGTCCCTTCTTTGTACTTGCTATACTCTTTCTCAGTTCAAATGATACTAGCTCAAAGTGGCCTTCCCTGAGTAGGACCTCAAGACAATCTTCAAACTCATAAAGGTAACTGCTTCCTTAGTATCTCCCTTGGCACATCAAAGGCACCTCTAATTAAACCTCTAAGACCAATCTGAAATGGCACTCATAATGTGCTCCTCTTTTTACCATCAACAAAACATCAATTGTGAAAACTACAGGAGTCATTTTTAATATACCCTTAAAAATTCTTTCACATCATTTTATATTTACCTTCTCTACAGCCACAACCCAATTCAAAACATATCATCTCTTACCATAAAAAGACTAAAATCAACCTCTCTGTCCTCCTTTCACTTCCCTCCAAACTATTCTCCAAGTATCTAATCTGAGTCTTTCCATTCATTCAAAACATTGCAGTTAAGAGTACACTTTTGTTACCACGGCCCCCAATTCAGCTTATGCTCATGACTCTGAAAGACCTGAATTGATTCTCAGACTATTTTATTAACCTCAGCAAACCCAAGATTATTTTCTAGCTGGGCAATCTTTGGCAAATTATTTAGCTTCTCCAAACCCCAATATCTTTAGGTACAGAAGGATGCAACACTACTTAACTTCCTATGTTGTTCTGCAGATAAATTAATTATGACACTAAAAAGTTTAATTAAGGGCTTGCTATTTGCTAAAGGCTAAATAAATTTTAGGTAGCATAACTTTCCCATTGGCTTAACTCTGGGCTTCATCTCTCAGACACTCTATACTAACAGTCTTATAACTAGGCTCATTCACCTCCAAATGCCAAAGGCCCACAGGATAGCATATTGTAAGCCATAAGAATAGGAGGTCTTCTTTCAGTACTATAATACTAAAGATGTGGTCTAAACTCCTTTGAGTCTAGAATATAATCTACCTAACATGCATCAAACTCATCAGATTAACTGAATTTGTAGCACTAAAACCTATTGGGCTTAATAATTTGAACTAGTTTTCTTTGCCTATAGTACCTATATCTGTATCAATTACTAGTTATTTTGATATTACAGAAGAGGAAACTATGGCCCCCAAAAGCTATATGACTAGATAAGATCACCTGTTCTAGTGGCTAGACGTGATAGCAAAGCAAGTGTTCTCTGAGCACTTCTCAGACTTTTTCAGAGAGTATTTCTGTAGAAAGAGACCCATTTAACTCCCATCCTATAGGATGAGAAAGACTGAAGACAAAAGGAAATTTAGCAATCTTGGGCCAAACTTGAGTTTGCTGAGACAGCACATGTCTGTGGAATATGATCTGTCAACTTGGGCATCAACTGATAAATTGGGCAAGATAATTCTTTGTTATGCAGGACTGTCATGAGCACCTTCGGATATTTACCCTCTATTCATCTAATGCCAGTAGTATTCCACCCTGGTTGTGAAAAACCAAAGTATCTCCAGACATTGCCAAATGTCCCTTGAAAGATAAACATGCCAAGTTGAGCACTCTAGAATAACTCCTGATATTCTTTTACTGAGGAGGGATACTTACATAGGCAAGTTCAGGTCTCAACCCAAGGGCACTTAACACTGAGTCATATTGACAGTCTTTAATTCTTAAAAAACAACAACAAAAACAGGGTCTTGCTAAGTTGCTTAGGTTGGCTTTGAACTTTCTATCCTTCTACTTCAACGTTCCAAGGTGCTGGAAATACAGGCATGTACCACTATGCCTCCCTAATCCACCAGGATTTTAAAAAAAGAGTACTTGTGGCTTTTCCATGGTCATTTTCCATCAGGAAGTAAACTGAAAAGGAATGTGATCTAAGTTTCTTACCAAAAAAATTTGAGGTGAGACTTTAATACCAACCAGTCATTTAAAACTGGTTGGTATTTAAGACTGCTTTGGGATAATGGGGGAGGGGAGAGACGAGTGAAAAAAAAATGCCAGTGCTGAGTTTATTTTTTACATGGATAGAACATTTGGCCTCTAGACTAATAAAACAGGGGTAAAAGGAGATGGCTCAACATGACACAATCCCTACTTTGACGCTGTATAAATGAACACAACCTCCTCTATTCCTCCAGTTGACACACAACATGAATCCTAAAGATGTACAGGCAAACATTCAAATAGTCACAAGAAGACAAAAAGTTACTTTCTAAGGCAGAGACTTTAACATTTTCAAATCAAAAAGCTTAGTTTTTGTGTTTATGCCACTCACTGCCTTTAGCAGCTTTTCTATTTTTTGTTAATAAGTGATAACATGAGTAAACCCAAACACACACATATAGATGTATGTTTTCAATATTTAAAACACTTTTAACTTATCTTTTTAAAAAGTTTTCAACTGTGTTTGCTTATATTTTACTATTACTGCCTTAAAGCTTCTATAGTTGTACTTTTTTTTTCCCTCAGGAAGTCATACTAAGTTTTAAGTAGCCTCTTAAATGTCTGGCTACAATGAAGAGTTAAGACAGTTCATGTAGGCTGTGGAATGGAGTGTCATAAGCCTCAGATTTCCCATCTTGTAAAGTGGGCATAAAAAAAATTTATTTCTCAAAGTTGCTGTGAGAACCAAATGAAGTCCTCCTGTGTGGTCAGTATCTAGGCACCTGGAATACACTGAGTAAGTGGTTATTGTTAGTAATGTTACAACTATCATATATCAACTTCTCTGAAAATCCTGTTTTAGAGAAATACAGGTGTTTTAGAGAAGACAGATATTTCACAAGCACATCTTACATCTAAATCCAAACAAAGTATTATATATGATGATAAAGCAGAATAGGGCAAAAGAAAAAGTGGAAAAATGCATTATTTTGTTTTAGTAGACATTTGAAAAAAAAAATTCTACTAATGTCTCTTTTATATCTGGTATCCAGCAATTCATAACATGAAATCCAATGTTTCATGTGGGGAAAAAATGAAAGAAAAAGAAAGGAAGAGAGGTAGGAGAAAGAGAGGATAAAGAAAATCAAAGCACAAATATGACACCGTGGAAGGAGTTACATAAGATACATAACTCTACAATGACATTATTCTTAACTACCTCAAGAACAACAGCAAAAGTTTAGATACCTTCCAAGACAGCCTGGGTTTAATTACAACTGTTTTATCTAATCAAACTTCACTGGAAATATTTTTTTTCTTCCTAGTAATCAAAGTCAACTGTTAAATGAGACATAATTTAAAAGATATTGCTACACTACATTCAGTTCTTCTGGAACTACAATAAATTCAAAAAAGTTTTACAGTATATTCAACTCAACAGCTCCACTGAACTGATGAATTCCAAAAGTATTAATAACAAATCCAGAATATCTGGATTTCCTGAAGAAAATGTCAACTCCTTCAGAAACCTACCTTTAGACAAGGTAAATGCTATTCAATTCTAAATTTTCTGGCATAATTAGAGATCTTTAATCAAGTGTCAGGTAGGATACAGAACTACACAGCTAAAATGAAGTTACCTGGAAGCGATATTTCCAAATACTTCCTTGAAGGGCCTCTAAACTACTAGCCATTAAGAGATCCTGGGGAGGGGGGGGGGGAAGCCACGCAATTTAGGAGCATGCCCTGCCCCTTCATGCCCTGCGGAACTAACAGCTTTGCAGCAGACTTTTATAGTTTTTGAATTTTAGTTGGCTACTGGCCTGCAGGCCAGAAAACGTGTCATCTACAGCCATGACCCTCCCAATAATGAAATCAAGTGTGAATAGGGGTTTGAAGGATTCTAGTCCAATTCTTTTATGTTACAGAAGAGCCTGAAGCATCGGTGTTATTTAACTTCTCAGCCTTTTTGTATCAAAGCCTTCTCAGAACCCAAGTCTCCTGATCCCTGGTACACTTCACCACACAATCCTGGGAAGGACCAGAGGGCATGGGTTCTGAGTTAAACTGCCTGGAACCTTACCCAGCTCTTCCAAGAACTGTTTGCATGACCTTGTGCACCTTAACTTCTGCCTCTCAATTTTCGCATCTGCAAAATGGAAATCAGGGGCTCCCACGACCTGGGACTGTTGGGAGTCCACAGGCTGCAAAACGTTTCCAGGATCCCAGGCTCCCTGGCCAGAGTGGCCCCGCCGCCCATGGGCTCCCACCGAGCCCAGCGTTCCAGGTACGGACCTGCACGCTGGGGAAGGCAGTCTTGAGCAAGTAGAACATCTTGCGGTTGGAGAGCACGTCGCCGCTGGTCATCTTGTCCTCTGCTCCCTCGCGTGTCTTCCCCTTGGACTTCTCATGGAGGACGTTGCTCTCACGGACGCGCCTCACCTCGTCGCCGCCGCGGACTGCCGCCAGCACGGACACTGCCAGCATCTCGCGCAAGTCCACCGTGCCCGCATCGGCCACGGCTGCGGGCCCCGCCGCGCCGCCGCCCAGCTCGCCACCGAGGCCAAAGAGGCTGAAGCGGCCGGCCAGGAAGCCGGAATAGAGGTGGTAGAGCACGCCGAGCCCCAGCAGGCAGAACACTGCCACCCCCAGCGGGGACAGGCGGATGCCCATGGGAGCCATGGCGCGGGAGGCCGGGCGCTTGGGGCGGCGGCCTTTACAGGCCTCCCCGCTCCCGCCGCCGCCTTGCTCCGGGCCAGGGGCCGCTCGGGCTACACCGGCGCCCGCTCCCCGGCGCCCGCGCGCCCCATCGCTCCCTTCCCCGAAAGGCTGAGCCGCGCCGTGAAGATCACGGTCTCCGCCCCACGCGCCCCACTTTCCCGGAACCTCTACCGGCCCACAGGTCGGGCTTCCACGTTCGCCAGCCGCCGATAGGTGAAAGGGGAGCGTGGGTGTGTATCCGGGTTACGCGGGGGGCGGGGCGGGGCGAGGGGCGGGGCGAGGAAGGCCCCTCCCTCCAGGCAGGGGGTCGGCTCTCGCGCCAAAAGGCTCAAGAATGGGCCTCCTTTATGGCTCTGGTGGTGTTTGGGTTTTCGAAAAACTCCAGGAGGCGGAAAGCTGCTTTCTATGCAGGAAAGGGTGCTGAGAACCGAAAGGATATTTAAGTGAAATCTCTCTTTGTGCCACTCACTGTGGCCGCAGTAAAGCCACACTGACATGTAATCTTCCCATCGCTGCCGGGTTTTTGAGGAAGGGAGGAAAAAAACGACAAGCCATTTCCAAACAGACCTTTGTGAGCCTTTTTGGCCGGTGTGTGTGTGGACACAGTGTGTAGCTTGAAATAGAATCTGCAAAGATCTTCCAGGGACTGGGCAGTGGGGGAGGAATTTTACTTGGCCCTTTATTCTGCAGGCCTCCTTGTGATCTGAACGTTCTGTATGTAATGTGTAGAGTTTCCCTTTGCCCTCACCAGCCAGAATAAATCATTCTTTAAGAAGCTGAAAAATATACCTTGATCTGGGGCTTTCAGAATGAAGGAATACACAAGAGGTTTCTCTGGCTTCCAGGTATACTTTAGCTCTGCAGCCCTCCCAGAGATTGGTAACAGGGAGCAATTGGTTGACAAGGTGCACTTGATTTAAAGGTTGTTAAAAGATGTCAGTGGATCTAGGATACATAATCTTTGAGTCAATGAAGATCCTCCCTGTAGAGACGAATTTAACAGAAATAACTGCCTCTACCAAGCTATTATTCTTAGCAATGAAAATAGTGGATACTTATTAAATTTTAGTGTTAGAATAAATATTAGTAAGTTTATATTTAATCTTTAATGTGCATATTAAATGTACAGTATCCCTCTTAAATGATAGAATATTTTTATTAAATCAACTTAAAATGCAGCCCATTTTACTGTTCATAGTAAAAGGCACTGGTTTTAATATTACACACCTGAAAAACTGCTAGTATAAAGACCTTCTGACATTGCTAAGCAAGTGTTGTAGAACCTGACCTGTACTGCTTTCTTAGAAGTCAGGACTTCTCTAGAATTTGCATATGGTTATACAGATACAATAGACACTGATTATTAATTGCTTGATTTTCCTGCCATCTATCTGTAACTAGCTTAAAAGTGAGCACAGCACAAAGTACAAATATGAATCAATGAAAGGGACCCACAGCACAATTAAACAAAATTGCTTTCCAAAGAAATCTGAAAGTGAAGGTCACAGGGTAATTATGGATACCCATCCCAGAGATGAAGATAAAGTTCAAAGTTGAGATATAAATGATTGAGTTCAGAAGAACCACCTCAAAACTACACTATGAGATCAACAAAACAAGTTGAGTTGAGTAGTGGTCATGGGAGTACTAAGAGTATCACTGGGAAATCTGATGGAGGATTGTCTAAACAATGTTTTCCAAAGATATTGGAAAAAAACTTAAGGCAACATTCACTGCAGCATTATGCTTAATATCATAATCTCCTTCAGACCACTGAGGGAGATTATACAAGTTTGGGCACATTTTCTGCTGCAGGAAAGTGGTCCAACATTTGAGAGAAAAAGTGCCAAAGCATATTTAAAAAAAAGTGCTTTTAAAGATCGTAGCTCTAAGAGTTACTGTAGTTCTTTGGTGATAATTGATAATAAGCAATAAATATTGGGGCTATAACATTTAATTATTAAGAGAAACTATAACAAGAATAAAATATTTAACTAATTACATTTAGATTTTTATTTATTCATTTTTTGTGGTGCTAGAGATCAAACCGTGGGCTTTCAGCCTTGAACATGCTAGGCAAGATTCCACCAGTGAGCTACAACCCAAGCCCAGATACTGTTTTAAAATTCTCATAGGAGGGCTGGGGATGTGGCTCAAGTGGTAGTGCGCTCGCCTGGCATGCGTGCGGCCCGGGTTGATTCTCAGTACCACATACAAACAAAGATGTTGTGTCCGCTGATAACTAAAAAATAAATATTAAAAATTCTCTCTCTCTCTCTCTCCCTCTCTCACTCTCTTTAAAAAAAAAAAAAAAAAAAAAATTCTCATAGGAGCTGGATACAATAGCGTAGGTCTGTAATCCCTGCTACTTGGGAGACTAAGGCAAGAGGAACATAAGTTTGAGATTAGCCTGGGCAACTTATCAAGACCCTGTCTCAAAAAAAAAAAAAAAAAAAAAAAAAAAATTATAAAAAAAAAGAAAATTAAAAGGGCTGAGGCTATAACTCAGGGTAATACTCCAACTCCCTGGTCTAATCCCCAGTAACTTAAAAAAAAAACATCTTCACAGGAATTTGATTGAACAACATATACTGTTTTAGAATGAGAAGTGTGAAAAACTAAAGTAATATGTTTGTGATCTTGAGACAAACTGGTTTTTTTTTTTTTTTTTGGAAATCTTTTTCTTGTGTGTTGAGGAAGATGAATATTACCAAATATTTTCTGTATATGAATGCTAGTAGCAAGAAAAATTGGCTTTTAGTGGAAACTTCCCGAATGTACTTCCGCTTACCTGACTTGCCAGACCCATGCTCTCCACATTTTTATAAAGCCACTCACTGGTATTCAGAGAGTCTCTGGTCTCACATCTAGTAATGTCCCTACTACTGGAACACTCCTACAAATTGAACTTTATTTGACTCTCAATAATCAGTTTTGTGTTTTTCCAATCCCATTTGCCATGGGGTTATTATAAATGCATATTAAATAAAACATGGAGCATAATAAAATATTCAAAGTAAATATAAAGCCGAAAGCTTCAGATAACTTGCTGAAGGAATTGGAGCAAAAAGTATGGTTGATTGGGAGGAAAGGAATCATAAAAATTGTAACAGATGCTAAAATTGCATTATTTCTTGAGAATCTTCAACCTTTCAATTCACATTAAAGAGTGCAAAATGGGTCATCTTAAAGAATGCATTACATACTTATGCTTGATACAAAAAAGACAACTTGAAACTGCAACTAGTGATTATACTTAAAGATTAGGCTCTACCTTATATAAAATGTATACAGGAATATATATTGACATCTTTAAAGTTCAAATGTTTAAGATCTCTAGTTTTTTCTGTAGTTCCCATTTTGAGTTATCTCAATTGACTGGCCCCAGTCTTGATTCCATCAAAGGACCTCTTCCAAATGTCTATATATTGCTGCCTTTCCTATAAATGTCACCTTTCCTTAGAGTTTCCATTATATGTAAAATTTAAAAAGATAACTATTTATAAACTATTATTAACATCTTAAAGGTCATTTTGGTTTGTCTAAATCACTTCTGACTCCAAAATTTACCCTGGAAAAAACTTTTTTAAAATTAACTTCTGAGCCAGGCTGGTGGCTCACACCTATAATTCCAGCAGCTTGGGCAGCTTGGAAGGTTGAGGCAGGAGAATCACAAGTCCAAAGCTAGCATTAGCAACTTAGCAAGGCCCTAAGCAACTTAGCAAGTCCACATCTCGAAATTAAAAATAAATAAATAAAAAGGGTTAGTGATGTAGCTCAGTGGTAAAGTGACCCTAGGTTCGATCCCTGGGACCAAAAAAAGAAAAAGAAAAAAAAAAAAAACTTCTGTCAGATGCATTGTATTTTTTGTTTTCCTTTAAACATTACATTGTAGGAAGACAATGAAAGGTTGTCAATGAAAAGTTGAGGCTAATTGAACCCTCATTAAAGGTGGTTCTAATATGTTTTGGAAAAAGAAAACAAAAGAATAAATTGATGGCATTTTTTTCATGCTTAAATTATAGAACTTCCAAGAAGAATGCTATTTGTATCTTATTCCTTTAAGTGATTTCATCTTACTGAAATACTGATTCTGTTTTTTAATAGATGCAGTGATGTAGTATTTGGTTCTGCCATTGAAGTTCTCTCTTTGGCATATATTACCATCTAATTCTGAAACAGTGACTTTCATGTGTTAAGATGTGAACAGTCTGTTTCTAAAACATAATCTACATCCATTGTTAAAATTGTTTTCCTACAGGATTTAGAAATACAATAAATTTAAACAGGTAACTTTTTCAATTAATGTAAAATGTTCCTCTCCTGAAATTGTGTTCCCATTACAGCATCCTATTATGACCCTGATCTTAGCAATACTAGTAATGAATTATTATTAAATAAAGATAGTGTTGTAGGTATATACAAAAGAAAACCAGATATATTTTCAACCCTTTGAAATTATAATCACTCTAATCCACATGCACATGAAGCCAGATAAGTATTTTACATATTGTTATATCCTTTGATCTAACTCAGATCCTTTGCATATAGAAATAACTCAGTAAATATTTATGAAACTGGGCTTTTAAAAACTTTAAAACTATTTAAAAACTTTATTACAAACTATTTTCATGAAATTGTGTGTTTGTGTAAAATGAATATGCATTTGCTTTGGAGCTATTAAGATGTCAATTTGTTAATTTTTGTGCATGCTCTTCATTAAATTCTGTGCTTGGCAAAGCTGTAATTCAGTCAGTGAGGTCAATTTTACCACATTTAAAAAGAATTTTTCTGGTTGATAAGAATTTGTGTTACATATTTTGTTCACTACCTGAAACCTGAGGTAAAATTATCTTTTTAAAATTCAATTTAGCTTTAAAAAGATAAGATTAAAATATATGCTTTATGGAATTATGCTCATGACTTATAATGCAGGACAGCCCCAACATAATACATATTGCTATTACATAGATTTGGATAGAATGCAAGTCAAGTTTGGCATCTCAAAAGTAAGAACTCAATATAGTCTTTATACCATAGTCAATGTTTCCCAAACTTTTTGCCAATGAAAAAGATTTTTTTAAGCTTAATTTGTATAAATAGCAAACAAAAGCTTCATTGAATATTTAAAATGTTTACTCTTACTACAATGAATGTCCCTTGTATGTTTTAAAACCCTCCAAATTGATTTCCTGATTCTGTTAACAGGTCTCTGCCTGAGATAGTTCTCTGTGAGTGTATTGTGTTTCTGTGTATACAAGAAAAAACGGGCTCCCTTTCCAAGGATGTTATCTTTTCAGGGATGTTTGTACAGCAAACAGCCTTGAGAGACAGAGATGATGTCTCCCTCCAGTGCAAAGGGCATGTTGGATTTGCTTACATTATAACACAGATAATGGCTCCTTATAGGGCGAAGGATCTCTAAGTTCAATGTTCCTCTCCTGAAATGGATCCCCATTGTATGTGTGGGATTTGAAACCCTCTTAATGCTACCCTGTGGAAATCAAGGCTGAGAGAGACAAGTGCAAACACTGACCCTTTGAATGCCACAGTTTGGCTCTGATCCTAGGCTCCTCCCTCTGTCCTCAGCCAGCACCACTAAGTCTGGCAGTCTCACTTATTAGCATCTTGGGTAAAATCTCAGACCTTCCCAGCTCTTAACAGTCACACACCACACATTTTGGAAAATACTTCTTTAGTCTATATTCAAAGCTTTAATCTTGTCCCCGTTGAGAGTTCATTATGCGTTCCAGTTGAAAAGAAAAAAAAAAAGAACTTTCAAAATGAAGAATAATTACATGAAAGAGGACATATTTTTTTACAACAAAAATCCAGACTTTATTCAGAAATGACTTAGAATTTTTATAACTCTAACTTTGAAGAAAAAGATGAACCATAGGAAAAGACAAAATGTTCCATATATCATGTTCTCTCTCTCTCTCTCTCTCTCGTACTAAGGATTTAACCCAGGGACACTGAGCTAAATCCCCAACATTATTTTGAGAAAGGGTCTTGCTAAGTTGCTTAGCGCCTCTCTAAATTGCTGAGGTTGCTCTCAAACTTGTGTTCCTCTTGGCTCAGCCTCCCAAGTCATTGGAATTAGGTGTGTGCCACCATGTCCCACTCATATTATTTCTTATACTTAATGTTGGGATGCCCACAAATTGACCTGAAAAGGATCAATAATAAAGACAGTCCTTGCAATAGCAAAAATCCATTATTTTGCTGGCCTATGCCTATAATCTCAACAGCTAGAGAGGCTGAGGCAGGAGGATAGTGAGTACAAGGCCAGCCTCAGCAACTTAGAAGGCTGTAAGCAACTGTTTTTTAGTCAACTATTTCACTGCTGTGACTAACGGATCCAATCAGAACAATTTTAGGGAAGAAAAGTTTTTTTGAGGGCTCATGGTTTCAGAGATCTTAGTCCATAGAAGGCCGCTCTATTCCTCAGGAATCAAGGTAAGACAGAACATAGTGACAGAATAGTGTGGCAGAGGGAAGCAGCTCACATGATGATCCAGAAGCAGAGAGAGAGAGCTCTCTACTTTCCAGATACAAATATATACCCCAAAGTTACACCCTCAATTCTCACTTCCTCCGGCCACTCCTTAGCACTTCAGTTACCACTCAGTTAATCTCTATCAGAAAATTAATTCACTGATTGGGTTAAGACTCCCACAACCCAATCATTTCTCTTCTGGACCTTCTTCATTGTCTCACACGTGAGCTCTTGGGAGACATCTCACATCCAAACCATAACAGCAATTTAGTGAGACTATGTCTCTAAATAAAATATGAAAGGTGCTAGGGATGTGGCTCAGTGGTTGAGTGCCCAATCCCTGGTACCCACCCCCCTCTCCCCGCAAAAAAGATTATTTTGCATTTATAATTTTAAAGAAAATTCTAATTAGAATTGAATATATTAAGGCATATCTCAAGTCAATTTAGTCATAAAGCCAAATTTCACAATTATTTTTAATCTTAGTTCCAAATCAAATAGAAAATACATACAGTTTTCTATTAATATCCATGGGGGAATGATTTAGGACCTCCTATGGATGTCTAACCCCACTAGTGCTCAAGTTCCTTAAATAAAATGGAATAGTATTTGTAATCACCTAACCATATCCTCCTGAATATTTTAACTAATGACTCAAAATACTCATAATGCCTATGCAGTGTAATTGTTATGTAAATAGATGTTACAATAAATTGTCCAGAGAATAGTGAAAGACAAAGTGTCTGTACATGTTCAGTATAGATGCAGCCACCATAGACCTGACTTCTTAGTACACAAAGGAGATGCAACATGAATAATGTTCAGACAAGTGCTGAAAAGAGATTAAAGGGCTATGAAATGGCAGGAGGCTATAGCACAGTGTGCCTGCAAATGACCATATTTCTGTGGATCATCAACAGTTTCTTGAAACTTTCTGGAATATTTTTTTTTCCTAAATATTTTCAATCCAAGGTTGGTTAAATCCCAGAATTCATGGATATGAAGGACCAACTATTGTGCTGAAGCATCAACTTGTCAATATTGTGTTACATTACAGAGTCTTACTGAATACACTATCATTTTAACAGAACTAAGCTTCTTACACCTCTCTCTTCAAACAGAAGCCTCATTCAGACATAGACAGCCTCCTGCCCGCCCCTGTGGTTTCTATGGTTAGAAACGACAAGGCTTTAGGTGTTGGACGTTTTTGCAAGAATTTCTTGGGAACCCCAGGAGCACACTCAGCAATTACAGAGTCATTCTGTGTCCCAGTGCTTCTAAAACTGTAACTTTCAGCAGATCATGAATCACTTCAAGAATGACTCACAGGCGTGTAGAGTACAAAGCAGCTCCACTGATCAACTTTTTTTTTCTCCATGGATCATGTTCACATCAGCATAAAGAGCTCTGGTTGGGCCACTCTTACAGGATGTCTTTCACACCCAGTTCTTTCAGTTTTCACATACACTTATTTACACAGGTGTCTTTGGATCTGACTGAGTCAGTTCAGCCAAGGTAGCAGGATTACTTTCATTTGAATTCATGCAGGGGAAAAGCTGTAGCAACTCAAAGAAAAACAATTACCTGATGTGGTTGTCCTCTGCAGAGAGCTATGGGAGGATGAGGCCATAGTTGCCCAACTGTGTGAGTCAGCTTTCTGTCTCTGTGACAAAATACCTGAGAAAATCAACTTAAAGGAGGAAGTGTTTATTTTGGTTCATGATTACTTGATCCTGTTGCTTTGGGCCTGTGGTAAGACAAATCAATATGACAAGGAGCATGTGGTGGAACAAAGCTGCTCACATCGTCGCAGCTGGGAAGCAAAAGAGAGAGAGAGAGAGAGGAAGGGGCTGTGGTTGTCTTCAAGGGCATGCCCCCAATCACCTAATTTCCTTCAATTAGGTCCCATCCCCAATAGTTTCTACCACCTACCAGTAGTATCATCAGTTGGAGACCAAATCTTCAATACATGAGATTTTGGGAGACATTTAAGATCCAAAACATTATGCCATCATTAAAGTCCTTTAGATAATATCTTAACATCCTTGTGAAAAAAGCCACCAACACCTGCTAAGTGAAAATCAAACTGGAAAATTGAGAGATTAGAGCACTTGAGAGAGAATTTAGTTTCAACACTTGATTTGATAGGTAGTAAACTGAGTTCTGCAAAGAGTAAACCCAATCAAGAATCCTGGTCTCCTGCTTCCTATTTGGCCTGATTTCCACCATATTCCCAGGTCTAGATGTTATACCCCTCCTTAGAACAGCACAAGAGCGTTAGCCCTTCCAATGAGATTCTGTTTTTTCAGCCACTGCCACAAAGTCTGCTCCATGACAACAGGTGATGTATCCTCTCTCTGGCTCTCTTTCTTTTTGTAAATTCAGTTGAATCACTATAGATTTGAATATGATCATATTCAGATTGCTTTTTTAAATTTTTTCTCACTTCTTGAATGATATCACTTAATTTTAAATTATTTTCCCATTTCTACTTTATCAATCACTTATTACCATGAACAACCTTGACAAACAAATTCATGTCTTATACTATTCATGGTTTTCAAGACTGGTTTTAGATATCACAATTTCCACAAAGCTTCCCTGGTCACAAGACTGGGCTTCATTCTCTTTGCACTCCTGGAATAAACATTGTTCATAGCATGGAACACCTTACATCTTCACCTGAATACCTGGCTTTCTCCCCACTGGACAGTAAGTGGGGACTTATTTTGTTTAAGTATCCCAGAATGCAATGCTATGGTTGGCACATGCTCAATAAATGGTTTATGAAGCATTTTGTTCATCTCACTATATTTATACTGCTGTTATCTGTCCTCCAGATTTCTCCTATAGTCCCATTCATTATTTCTTATCTTTTCCTATTTCTACAGGTTCATAGCTTAAGAGTGACAATCTGTCATACCCCAAACCATATCAAAATTTAGCCAAAGGACAATAGAGAAAGAAGTAGGAGGTAGAGTTTACTACACTTAATTGCACTTGTATAACTCTGAGCTCAGAAGGCTTACTTTCCACCTCCAAGTAGAGGCCAATTAGCATGACTAATCTTTGGAAATGTGGAGCAAATGTATATTTGATATACAAGGAGCAAGTCAACAAAGATTATGATGCTACCTACTAAATGGGCAAAAGGTAGACAGATTTTAATGATTTCTGATTCTTCACAATTGGCCAATTCTCTCTCAAGTGCTTTAATCTCTAATCTGTAGACTAAGAGCAAGGAATCATAGGAGAAATGTATTTTACCATCTTCTTCTTAGATGCTAAAATTCTCTTAACATTTAAGAAAGGAACCAAGTGGGCCAGTGGCAAGCCTTAGAAAAGGGGATTGATTGCAAGGAGTCCAGGAGGACATCCAGAGTGATTATTTATCAGAGTCAATATTTATCAGGATGAAGACTTAAAATTGGTGAATTTTAATATACACATTGTACCTCAAAAAGCTATTTTTTTTTTGGAAAGAGAAAAAGAAAGAAGGAGGGAAGGAAGAGAAAGATAGAGGAAGAGGACGAGAATAAAGGGGAGAAAGTCAAGAAACAAATCTTCAAGTTAATACAATTCTTTGGAGACAAAATGGGGCTGGGAAGGTGGAGCTGAAATCTGCATTCTACCACAGTCATGGTATGATTATGGCCCCAACAAGACTGTCATGGTGCAGTATTTTAAGAAGGTAAGAAATGCTCTGTACCAGCCAGGCATGGTTAGTATCTGAAGACCAATCTTGTGGCTAGGAAAGCTTCATGGAGATTATGATATCTAAAACCAGGTTTGAAAACCATGAACAGTATGAGACCTGAATTTGTTTGTCAAGGTTGTTCCTGGTAATAGCCTGTGATCCCAGTGACTGGGAGACTAAGGCAGGAGCATAAATTTGAGGCCAGCCTCAGCAATTTAGACAGATCGTTAGGAACCTAGCAAGATCCTGTTTTAAAATGTGAAGTAAAAATGGGGCTAAGGATGTATATGGCTCAGTGGCTGAGCACCCCTGGGTTCAATTCCCAATACCAAGAGAGAGAAAGAGAAAGAGAGGGATGGGAGGGGAGAAGAAAGAGAGAGAGAATAAAAGAAAGAAAGGAAAGAAAGAAATGTCTACCACAAAATCTTTTTCCCCACTGACCATGGACTCATGAAAGCAGAAATAGATAAAGAATAAAGAGCTGGAGGGAAAGACAACCCTTCCACTAGTCAAGCTAGTATATGGATGCTAAGAAATGCTCTAACGGGTAGTCCTTTCAAAGGGGCACACAGCAAATGAATATGAATCATGAGGATAAATGAAGCCCCAGTCTGACTAAATTTGTGGCTTCTGGCCCTTCGATGGTTAACCTGTATAAGCAAACTATCCAGCAACATTGAAAATGGAAGTAACAAGTGTACATCAATCACAGCAAGGCTACAGCCAAATAGAAAGAGGGAACAAATGCAGAGTAAACAATTTGGAAGGGTGCTATGTGTGTCTCTTAACTAGTGTGTATGAGGCCAACTTCAGAGAAAAACCGGTCATGTCTAAGATAGAGTTCCATGGCTGAGACTAAAGAGAGAAAAAAATACAAAAGAGAAGTAGTTTGCTTCTCCTTGACTAGCCCAGGATTTAAAAAAAAAAATGTTTGTTTTAGTTGCTGAAGCTATTTTCTGCATGTGCTTTCCCTTGCCTGGTTTTGCCTAGCCGAATCTAAGTGGGCCTTCAAGCCCGGTGAATTTGGCTTCCTTTCTACTCCAGCCTACTCTTAGAAGCCCCCTTTCTGAATTTCTATTATGCTCATAATCTTTATCTCTCTCATTTAGCACGGCATCATGTTCTTAATCATTTACCCTTGGCATCTGAAACACTCCGTCCACACCATCTAGTCTCATGCAATCAAAGGAAGGCAGTCCAGGGCTGGGTGTACCTCAGTGGTAGAGGCCTAGCATGTTCAAGGTCCTGTATTTGATTCCCAGGATTGGAAAAACAAAACAACAACAAGAAAATTAAGCCAAACCCTGGTGTTCTCAAAGAAACACATAGTCAAGGAACCAAAAAGATCTTTTCCCTCAAAAAAAAAAATTTTTTTTAACTTGCCTTTCTCATACACTCTGAATGCTACACAGTTCTCTTCCATATACTTTCTCTGGAAACTCAGTGCCTATCAGTGCCCCCACACTTTTCCTGGCTGAGAAAGTCCCTTCCCTGAGGACATGGAGATGGATCACACTGTTCTGACCCAGTGGCTGTCGGAATGGCTAAAAGGCAGAGGTCTCCTGTGTCTGTATACCCCCAGACTATCTAGCATGGTTGGACAAGCTGCCCTCTCCTCTCCTTCTCTGCACACTCTTCTCTTTAAGGACACTTGCTTTTGGCCTCTGGGCCACACTGTCTTGTGATCTGTCAAGAAATTACATATGACCAGGGGCAACATCATCTCTCACTGTCCCCTTAAGAGCTCTAGCCTTGGGTGCAGCTCCCACATCCCTGTTTGCTTGTGGCTTATTTGACCAGTCTATCTATTAGACTGTGCCAGTTGGCACAGGTATTGCTGTTGACTTTATATGTCTTAAATAAAGGCCATTTATTTTATTTACTGTAATAACTAGTTCTCAAAGGTGTGTAGTCTTTGTAATTTCCTTAGTACCTGGCCCAAAACTGGATAGGTGTAACTGTTGATTGATATGATTGATTATATGATGCCTTGTGTGTGTGTGGGGGGGGGGGGGCGAGTGCTCTCTGAAGTAGCACAGTCCACTAGGACTGCCTGCCAGATCAAGGTGAGTGTGACAGAGGGCCTTTGGGAGACAAAGCTTCCAGGGCAGGGTGTAGAGCAGGCCACTCTCTCCAGGAACCTGGGGTGGAAGTTTCCCAGCAAGAGGAGCAAAGGTGGAATGTCTCCAGAGAATCCACAAAAATTCTCCAAGAGAGAAAGCCAGAATTTGGGCTTCCGCCATCCATAGGGCAGAAGAACCACCCCATAACAATACCATTTAAACCCTTCTGGATGCCAATTCTCTTCCTTTCTTTGCCTGGAGTTAATGATGAGAGAATGAAGACCCAATTCATACCTCCTCTTCTGCACTGTAGGCTTCTAGGTCTGAGGCCAGCCTGAATGACAGAAAGTAGAGAATTAAAAATAAATGTAAGAAGCGCTACAGTAGAGACACATTTTGTATTTTGTCCACATACTTAAGTAGATATTTGGCAGTTTGTATTTGAAACACACTTCTCAATTTTTAAATGTTGGAGAGATATTCCATGTTCATGGATAGGAAGAGACAATAAAGTCCATATGTCCCTTTTCCCCAACTTGATCTGCAGACTCATTGCAATCTCCAACGAAATTCCAGCAAGTGATTTTGTGAATATCAATAAACTAAAGCTTATTGTGAGAGGTGGAAGATCCAGAATAGCCAACACAATACTAGGGGAGAATAACCATGTGCGGAGATTGCTGCAACCTGATTTAAAGACTTACTATATAGCTAAATTAACCAAGATATTATAGTGTTGGTAAAAGAATGGAAAAGTACATCAATTGAACAGAATAGAGCACACGGAAATGGACCCACAGAAATAAAGTCAATGATCTTTGACAAAGAAGCAAAGGCAGTATAATGGATGAAAGATAGTCTTTTCAATAAATGGTGCTAGAATAACTGGATATTGGCATTAAAAAAAAGAATGCAGACACAGACTCTACACTCTACAAAAATTAATTCAGAACTAGAAGTAAAAAACAAAACTATAAAACTCCTTGAAGATAACATGGGAGAAAACCTAATTGACCTTGGATTTGGAGATGAGTTTTAAAATATAAACCCAAAGGCATGATCCATGATAGAGGGATATAATTAAAATTAAACAATTCTGTTTTGTAAAAGATGGTGTTGAGAGGAAATAATACACAAATCACAGACTGGGAAAAACATTTCCAAAAATATATCTAATATTGGACTGTTGTCTGAAATATACAAAGAATTCTCAAAACACAGCAATAAGAATTTAAATTTAAAAACAAGCCAAAGACCTTGAAAAACACCTCACCAAAGAAGTTGTACAGGTGGCAAATAAACATGTTTCATATCACACAGGTCATCAGGGAAATGGAAGTTATAACAATGACTAATCACTACACAGCAAGTAGAATGGCAAAAATCCAAGACACTGACAAGCACAAAATGGTGGTGAGGATGTGAAACGGCAGAAACTCTCATTCACTATGGGTGGGGATGCAAAAATGGTACAGACACTTTGAAAGTTTCTTACAAAATTAAATATAATTTCCCCAAAAAATCCAAAGGAGGAAAAAAAAAGTGGAAGAATAGAGGAAGAAAGAAAACTATAGGAAGGCAAGAATACTGTTGAACACTTTGGGCTCAACTGATGGCTGGGGCCTCAATATTTATTACAGTAATGAAGAACATTCAAGGCCTTTTTCTTTTGGGTAGTTCACTACTAATCATAAGAATAGAAAACACAAAAGGAAAATAGTGCGAATGTAAGAGGAATGAAAGTAAGATTCCCAGAACCACTGAAGTAAAAATCCCAACTGGCAGGTAAGCTTACTCTGTCAAGACTTCAATGTCCCTGTCATCATCTTTTCACTTATTGGGGCAAATAAACTTCTCCATTTTTTCAGTTGATTTTTCTGTTTTCCAATGTGTTCATCCTCAGGGTAGGAACATTCACTTGGTACCATATTTGCTCTAGTAAATTGGCCTCTGGTAACACTGGTACTCACCACACTATGGATGGGCAGATCATCCTCAGAAATCAACACTGATGAAAAGAGGGCCAGAGATCAGGGGCTCCTGAGCTTGAACAATGGCTTCTTTCAGAGTCACTGAAAGAAGTGTCAGAAGTGTCCTTTAAATAAAGTAGTGTCAAATCACATAAGACTTTCACTGTAGGAAACCAGAGTTGATTTGTGCAGAAGCCTTCAAGGTTGTGGTGGTGCAAGTTGTTTGCATGCATTCTCTGGATAACTATAACAACTGACTTTGGAAAGTTCTAGAGCATCACACTTTTGACTTGGATCTAAGTGCTGTGTACTTCTGAGGTTCATCTTGATCTCTGCGCTAGGAATCATGTCCCTTTCCCTTTTCCTTATATTTCCCTTTTTACTCACAATGCAATTTCTTTCTTAATACTCAAGTGCCCATTCTGAAATTCAAAATTATTAACTCTCACTACTCAATTAACATTTTGTTAAGAAATTTACTTCTAATTTGCACATCATCCATTGGGAAAAAAGCATATTTAAAAATATCTGATTAAGGGCTGGGATTGTGGCTCAGTGGTAGAGCACTTGCCTAGCATGTGTGAGGTACTGGATTCAATTCTCAGCAACATATGTGGGGATAGGAAAGATAGTAGAATAAAACAGACATTATTATTACTGTGTGTATATATGTGACTGCATGACCAATATGATTCTGCAACCTGGACACTCAGAAAAATGAGAAATTATATCCCATCTGATTCAAATGTATGATATATCAAAGTCATTGTTCTGTCATGTAAAACTAATTAAAACAAATAAAAAAAATTTAAAAATTGAAAAAAATAAATTAATAAAAAAAAGTTTCATTGACAATTTAAAAAATAAATATATTTGATTAAAATCTTTGCCCATACAATGAGACAAAAATAAGTAAATAAAGGTCTATAAGTTTAAGAGCTGAAAAGAATATGTCAATAGTAAAAGGTTAATTTAAAAAAAAAAAAAAGACTTTTTTTTTTTTTTTGGTAGAAAATTTCCCAAGGCAGGAAAGAAAAGAGGCAGTGGGAGAAGACAGAATTAGGAGTAAATCCCAGTTCTGCTACTTGCTAGAGCTAAGAACTTGGGACAAACTGCTCAGTCTCTTGGAATCTCAATGTTCTAACTTGGAATTCCTAGATAATAGTTGGGTTTTCTCTAGGATTAACAAGATGGTTGATACAAAGCACTTAGCACAATGTTTGGCTGTTAAATGTTCAATGCTATTGCCCCTTATCTTGAAGTTAGTACTGTGCCTCTTATCTTAAAGTCAGTAAAACTGACTGGTAGTTCTCCAAAAGAAAAAAGGTTGCCTCTCTTGTCAGCTGACCTCACTGGACCATTGAACCTATGAGTCAGAATTCAGGTTCTACCACTGGCTGTCTGACCCTGGGTAAGATACTGAACCTTCCATGTCTAGTAATGAACACACACACACACACATACACACACACACACACACACACACACACACACACATGCACGCACACAGGCACACATGGAACATTAAACAATTTCCAAAGGGTGCTTTGGAAAGAGGGATTGTAATTCAACTCATGGAATGAATGATGGAAGGAAAATATCTTCCTTGGTTAATTGTCCCCATGAACAGTCTGCACTTGGGTTTTCCCTCCTAGTGCCTCCCAGGGAGCTGCTACCTTATTGCCCTCAGAAAGGGATCATCTTAAACCTTTTCCCCTCACCCTTTGTCTCTATGGCTTTCAATTGGGCCTCTAACACATGCTCTCCATCTTCCTTACTTACATATTTCTATTTTTGTGGAAAAGAGTAGATAAATGTCTTGAATGTTATGGTGCATGAGTTATCTAAATAATTATGATAATCCTGTTTCATATTTCCTTGGGCTTCTGTGAAGCCAGAGAGTAGTCATGTAACCTAGTTTTGGCTAATGATGCTGAAGAAGAGATCATTGCACAACAAACACAAGGTTGAGAGCCAACATCTTCAGGACAACAAAATGTATGAGAAAGAAAGAGAGCAATTCCCGGGACCTTTGTTATTACTAACAATAGGAACACTGAACACAAGTTTATAATTTCATTGGAGTTTTTTTTTTCTTTTTAGACTATATCACATGCAGATCACAGAGCCAAATTACTGTGTTCTTTAAAGTCATATTATACAAATTTTCTGTGTCATTAAATTTGACACAATTAGGTCCACTTGTTTATTTTTGGTCTTTATTTTGTAGCCCTCCCCCCCACCCCATTGTGTCTGAAGTGTGAATGCAAAAGAAGACTAATGTTCCTGCTTAACAACAGGCAATGCGGCAGCAATCCCCGACAGGAGGGAAGCATTCCTCTCCTATTTTTAGACCACCAAGAATGAATGAGGACCATCCATCCAAATTTTTGAGGACAGACTACTCTGTCTGCAGATTCAAATGTTAACGTCATCCAGAAACACCCTCACAGACATATGCGGAAGTAATGTGTAAGCAAATATCTGGGTACTCCTTGGCCCAGTCAAGTTAATGCATAACTTACACTATCCATAATACTGTGCAACTTGCCTTTTCCACTTAGTAGTATATCATGGAGTTTACAACATTGCATAGTCTTCCTCATTACTTTCAGGACTACTCCATTATGTAGCAGTGCTCCATCCTGTTAACATACCACAGTTAATTCACTGAGTTCCCATGTTAGGACAATTACCAGTATTTTACATTTTACACATAGTCATCTAACAATATATTTTCACATTTTTATTCAAGTATTTTTAAGATATATTCCTAAAATAGGATTGTTGCATCTAAGGTAAATATATATATATATAATTTTGCCAGATATGGCTAAATTATCCACTGGCCTTTAGTCATTTAGTTACATTCTAACCACCTTATTGCCTTCAGAAAATGATCATCTTTCCAAGATATAAAAATCCATTTCCCCACAATCTTGATAAAAGTGATAAAAGTGTTTAGTCAAACTACTTAATTTTGGCATTTATGAAAAGATGTCTAAATTAAGTTTGATTTTACAATAAAATATGTGTTTTCAGTTTTCAGAGGAAAGTCAAACATTTTTAATACATTTAAGTGTTATTTAAAATTTTCTGCATAAACTTCCCTTTTATGTTTTTATCATACTTTCCTTCAAAGTTGCTGGTTATTCTCAATTCTAGAAGTTCATTATACATTTGTGATATTAACCCTTCATATGTAAAGTGACTAATATTTATTCCATTTATCACTTGTCTTTTTTTGACTTGCTTATGATAGATTCTTATGATACAATGTTATTACTTTCATTTGGTCATATTTATTAATATTTTCACTTATTGGTTTATATTTTGAGTCATTGTAGGAAAAAAAAAATTTACTATGAGCTAATGAAGTAGTTACCCAGGTTTTCTCTTAACACTCGTATGGTGTCTTAGTCAACTTTCCATTGCTATGACAAAAACAACTTAAAATGAGGAAAAATTTATTTTGGATTGTAACTCAAGAGGCTTCAGGCCATGGTGACTTGGCCCTGTTGCCTTTAGGCTTGTGGTGAGGCTGTACATCATCATCGTGGGGAGAACATTGTGGGGGTAGCTCAAAACAAAAGAGAGGGAGAAAGGGGCCAGAATCCCAATATCCCCTTAAGCATGTCCCCAAAGACCTAACTTCCTTCCATTAGACCCCCACCTCCTTCCTAAAGGTTTCACTACCTCCCTGTAGCACTACAGGCTGGTGACTAAGCCTTTTAGCATAAGGGCTTTGGGGAAAATTCCAGATCTAAACTATGGTATATGGTTTTGTTTAGTTTTAATATATACTTCTCTGGATTCTGATTTAGTTCCATGTACTGAACAATGGATCTAATTTTATTTTTAATGTCACTTTACAGTTACTCCAACAACTTATTAATAAGTTCATCTTTTCTCCATTGGTTTGAGATGCTGTCTTTCTCATACACTAAATTCCTATGTATCATTGAATTCCTATATATCATAAATCAAATATTTTAGATTTACTATAAGTTATTAGAATATCTACTCACCCTTTAATGATACAGAATTATACTTAGCATGCTATGTTTTAATATTAGAAATACCTTTACTTAATGCTACAAAGTGATTTCCAGCACATACTGGCATACTGGTAACTTCTGTACTCCCTTTCATTATTCCTCCTTAGAATATATATATATATTTTCTAAGGAGGAATAATGAATAGTAGAAATATATATATATATCTACTATTATAAATATGGTCTTTGCCTCAATTTGATTTCTCTAAATGATTTGTGTTTGTGTGTGCGTGTGTGAATGTCTGTGCATATATTAATCTTTATCTACTTTCACTAAATTCTATTATTTTTGTAATATTTTCCTATGGATTCTTTGAATTTTTTTAGATATTTAATACTTATAGCTTTTGAAAATATAGTTCTATATCTTCCTTTCTGATTCTAATGTCTGTGCCACTTCATATTGACCAGTTACTTTTGCAAATGCCTTCAGCACAACTGTAGAGAGCAGTGGAAATAGCAGAGCTCTTTGCTTGTTTTTTGTTTACTTGGAAATCCTTTAGTAACCCACCCCCATTCCCACTTAAGAAAGTAGATCACAACTGTTTTTTTCTTGCTCGACTGAAAAAGTACTCACATCTTTCTCAGTCTTTATAAAGTATAAGCCCCTTTTGTCTCCTAGATCTTGAAGGCAGCTATCTCTAGGTTTTTGAAGATGCCTTTCTTCACTTGGTGAGAAATGCCCGTCTTCTCTAGGGGAGATTGTACCTGGAAAGTAAAGCAGCCTTCCTTCCACCATCACCCATTAGGAGAAATAGCTTATTCTAAATGCATAATACTTCTCCACTCCTTCTATCTCTTCAACCTGATCAGAAGTCAGGTCATAGAAAACCATGCATGTTAAAACAACAAAAATAAGCTTTCACCTCAGTTTCCCCATGAACGTGAATATTTCAATATAAAGAGACCCAGAGTTTTTATGATGTACATCATATGATTGGATTGCAATAGTAGTGGTCTGAATGCTAAAGGTGAATAGGTGTGCTTCAGATGACTTGTTACTGCTGCTTCGTGCTAAGAATTTTTAGCCATGCAGCAGAAAAGTATCTTCTTCTTTTTAAAAAAAAGAAAAAAATAAAGAAAAAGAAAGATTAGATTAGCATGACTGTTTCAGTCACCTAAGAATGAATGCTTAACATTTATCTCAGTGGTACATGAGAGGCACTGGATATATTTGTTGATTGACTAAATGCATGAGGGTATATATTTGCTTATTTTCAAATTGGAGCTTAAATTTAATAGTGATCACTCATATAATATTTTCATTTGTGTACCAATTTTCATAGGATCCTTAGAGGTCACTCAGCTATCAATTACCTGGTTTCTAATTTGGCAGTTACTTTGTCTGTTTCAACAAGAGTAATTTTTTCATATATTGAATTTTCTTTTTGCTTTGAGCTAACTTGGGCTGTTTGATGGTGGTGATCTGTTCTCTTGTTATCTGTCTTATTATAATTAATTTATTTTAATGAGGGGAGAGCACAATCCAATTCAGAGCTGTTATAAAATTTATCCAGTCAGAATTTTTTTAAATCGCATAAGAGAAAATATTAGTAAAGGTAGAGTTAAAAAATTGTTGGAAATAAAAAAAAAGAAATATCGTAGCCTATATACAGAATTCTGCTCCCCCCTAAATCAGTGTAGAATGTTTTCTTTCCTGCATTTATGGAACAATATCTTTTTGCATGAAGTAACAGATTCCATCAAAGAGACACTTTTAGATCAAAGCACAAAGAAAAGCATTCAGGATGTTCCTGGGAGTCTCCGGATCAGCTTGGTTTCATGGCTGTAGGGAAGTCATTAAACTACTTCATGTCCCTCCTAGAGCTTCAAATTCTAAAAATTAAGACTTTTTAAAGACTCCAGTGTCCTTGGTCATAAACTGCTTAGACATGAGAGAAGATATAAAAAGTAACCATTAGGTGCATATCCAGATTTAAACACCTAAGTGTTTCCCCTACAATTAGTATAAGTTTGTTCAGTTTATGTAGTATGAAAAGTCCAGGCAGAAACATCTGGTGGTCACATTTTACTTGAAGCAGCAACAACCCCCTTTGTGTGTGAGTTGTAGGAGTCAGTGACCTGGCATGTTGGAAACAGAGCTCAGATTGATGTGAGATTTGGGTAAGGATACATTTGCGGCAGTAATGATTGAAGTGGAGAACTTGGGGGCTTACGTCCTCAAAGTGATCACTATATCCATGTCCTTTTACTTCCACTTGTCTTGAGAACACAGCCTTGGGTCTACCTGATGCACGACCTTCACCCTGAGACCCAGCATGAAGGTTCTGCCTCAATCTCCATTGTCATGTAGTGCCAGCTGTGGAAGGCTGTACTTTTGTGGAAATACAATCAGTGAAAACGGCAGTGGTGTGGAATGGTTATCTAGGCTGCTTGAAATTTGAGACAGAATAATTTAAAGCCATTGTTCAGAATAATTGGGTTTTCTGTGATTCAACTGTATAATGCCTCATGATGATTCATACAATTACATAATAACATAGAGACATGGAACCTCAGCAAATTACTTAACCTCCCCAAGGTTGTTTTTGCTTTGGAAAGTAAAGATACTACTCTTATAACAGAGTTGCGCTTTGGGAATTAGATGATGAAATACATTTGAGACAATAGTGTAATATGCCACAGTTCTAAGCCACTGCCTTGAGTGTTACCTTTCATTGAAATTTCTCCTGCATTATGTGCACATTAATGAATTTTGCTCGTCTTTCTCTTGTTAATCTGTCTTCTGTTATAGGGATCTGTTTCAATCTCTAATTTATGAGGGACAAGGAGAAACTATGATTTCTTCCTAACATGAGGAAGCAATTTAGAGTCTTGGGGATGAGTGGAACAACCTGAAGGAAAACATACTGTCCTCCCAGGTGAACATAATCACCTCCCTGAACAGCAAATATCCATATCTAACTAAGATAAGAAGTCTTTAGGCCATCTTATTGTAATTATTAAGCAATTTGGGCTTCAGATTAAATGAAGATTAAAGGTAGATATACTTATGGAGGGAGAGATAAATTATATTTCCCTCGTCCTGACCTTTCTATCTCTCAGAACTGAGTATTGAACCCAGGGCCTTATGCATGATAGGCAGGTGCTGCACCATTGAATTGCCTCCCCAGATTAAAATCTGTCTTAAATTCGAGTGAATTAACAGCTGTTCAAGTTTGGATGAGAAAAGTTTTTCAAAGAAAAGAAATAAGAGGTAATTTATCTTACCATTTCCTTGGCTTATTATTAATTTATTATCATATTTGCTTGGTGTTATTTAAGGGTCAGTAGTTTATATCTTAATGTGATCTGAAAATATTAGTAATTTTTTTACTGAAAGCTCATTATCTACTTTCTGAAACTTAAACTCCCTTCTAAAATGAAGATATGATAAAATGTAAAATCATAAATAAGCTCCATGAATTGTCTCCCTGAATTCTTAAGTGCTAAAGAATTAAAAAGCATACTGTTACATGAAAGAGTGATTTAATATAGAGAGAGGCTTCCTGCATTCTCGTGCAATGTAGAGCATTTGAAATATGATGTCAGTAAGGCTACAATTGTGGTTCAAATGGATTTTTAATTAAACCTAACAGAGAAAACAAGGATGTTGGATGGAGGAAACCATCAATTAATAATGAGATTTGTTGTAGGAGTATCATAAACCCCACTTCATGCTTCAGTTGAATTGAAAACATTAACAAGTACATTATAATCAGCCTTGATGATTATGAAACTTCTCATAAAAGAAAAAAGATTAAGAAAACCAATAGAATTTATCATTTATAATCAGATTTAAAGGAATATAATTGAGCTTAGAAATCAGGTGTTAAAGGCTATAGTTTTTCATGGTTGATATGTAAAAAACTCTATCTTTTCTCTCTTCTGTATCCCTGCATAATCTGGTATTGCACAGAATATAAACATTGTGTATCCAAGCCTAATATTACTAAATTTGACTCTCTTATAGATGTGTCTTTCTTCTAGATTTCTCTAACTTAGAAAAGGGTTACAGCAGGAACATTTTAGTTTCATCATACACATGGGTCCTGCCCTCCATCTCCCACTCTCCTTTGCAGACAGGTTGATGCCATGTGACTACTACTGGTCAGGGGATGTAAGAAGAGTGAGCTATGTCCCATCCTCCTGAGGCTGCCTCCCAGGAAGAGCCACCTTTCATGTTGATTGGCTTGGCCACCACCGAAAAGCAAGTTCTCAGGTGAAACCAGTCTGGAAATGCATCTCACTGCTTGCAAAGCAGGTGCCCTAATAGAACTAATAAGCAAAACTTTATATGTTAAACCCCTGAGATTTCTGATAATGTGTTACTGCAGCTATCTTGCTGGTCCATTCTTATCTCTGCAGAGGGGAGTTGGTCTCAGATTGTGGGGTGTTTATCTCCCTGAGTATCAAAAGTAGGTTGTTTCAAAGATATTTTTTTTTTCAGTAAACTTTGGTATGATTGCCACAAAGAAATGGCAACGGTGCAGAATGTGCTGAAGGGGATGCAAGTGCCCCTGTAGGAATTTTCCACCACACGTTGTAGGTTCCTGCATCTCCCTGGAAAGCTTTTGTTATAGACACCACAAACAAGCAGCTGAAGCTGATTACATGGCATAGAAGAGCAGATCCAGATGGCAAGTTCATCATTATTTTTCACTTTCACATCTGTGGAATCAAGGTGGACTAGAAAGACACATCCAGAGGGCTGTATTGTTCTACTGTATCAGCCTTAGAAAAGCTCCGGAAGCAGAAACAAATTTAAGCTGGAGATGGCAGAAGAGCCCAGATGTTGAAGCATTTTTAGCCTTAATTGACAACACCAGTGCAGAATGTATATTAAAAGGCCCTGAATAAGAGGATAAAACCTAACTAAAACATGGGTCAGGCAAATTTTATTGGTTAGTCTAGAACACTCTTTCTGCATCTGAAGGTCCTGAATTAACCAACCCCATTGCCTATTATGAAACTTCATCCAACTGCATTGATATAAACACTTCTTCGTTAAAATGAACTCTTTTTAATTCCTCCTGAAATTGGGTCTAATGTTCTCTTTCTATGAGTTGTCACACTTCTACTCTTACTTATTTGTCCCTAAAAGGCATTAGATGTTATGTGGTTTACTGAAAAGCTCCATGTCTCAGTGATCCGACTGCTCCAGTCACTGAAAGTTGACCTGGAGATGATATGGGAAACTTTTGTCTCTTTTTGGTCATTCTTATAGCTCAAAAAGGGTTTTATAGACTTACAAGGAACTTTTTTCCCTGTACATTTTCTTTAATACTGGCCTCACTATTCCAGGGCTTCAATGAACCATACAAATCTCACAGTTGCTATAGGGCCAATGATTTCTCCATCCCCAATGAAAGATATTTCATGCCTCTTCCACCTTGGGCAGGGACATGGTGGTGGGCTAAGCAACTCCTCGTGCACTTTCCAGAAGTCCATAACCAAACCATGAAACATTTGCTCCCTGTTGGGCACCAGCTAGAGATGTCGCAGTGGAAGCAAAAACTATAATATCACCTGTTATAAGGGTACTCAAACTATAAGCATACATGCAATTCCAAAAACACTCATCAAGCTGTGGAAATGATGCAAGGGCCAAGGCACAGCTGGAGGCACATTGGGCTAGAAGGATCTGACAGCAGGATCCAGAAAATCTATAATGCAGCCCCATTAAAAAATGTGCCACAATTCCTCTTCCATGTCCATGAAGTTGACTGGCCAACTTTAGTTGAATGTCTTCCCTGAGGGAGCACCTTCTACATAGGGCCATTTAAACTGAGCCTGCAAATTAGGCTCACAAGTGAGCAATATAGTGAGCCTCTGTCCCAAAGTAAAGAAACAAAAGTAAATAAATAAATTGGGAGAATGTTAAAAGTGAAAACAAGAATTAAGGTATTTGTACCTGCCCAATAGGCACAAACCAGGACTCTTCTCTTGGGCTAATCGAGGAATGTGGACACTGTACTTTTAACCCCAAGGTGGTGGAAGTTTTAAACAGGGCTGATGGTCATCTTGTTGTATCTAAAGTTCTTTACAGCTAGAATCCACTGAGATGTTTGTAGCTCACATCATAACTGCTGTTTAATATTTTAAATATAATCACAACTTAGCATGTTCTTTCTTTTGTAAAATCCATTGGTTCTAATTCTCTCTCCCTAAGTCATGCAAAACCAATTTATTTGATATAAGTGAACCAGTTACAGCCAGTATCAATTCGCTGAATGAACTTCTTAAGTTAATAAGTCTTAAGAGTTTTGTTTTGTGTTTTTTCCCCAGGCTGAGGTTGTAGGTCAGTGATAGGGCACTTGCACAATAATATGAACGAGGTCCTGGGTTTGTTCCCCAGGACAGGAAAGGGGGAAAAAAGAAAAAAAATAGAGGGTTTTTAACTCTGCAACTCATCTGAAGAATACAATCTCCTGAGCATTAATGGCAGAGATGCAGGTTAAGCAAAGGAGTCAAGTGGTCAGAAGACCTGGCGAAGAAGAATGGTGGGCAGAAGTATAGGATGCTTGCTTTCAAAGATATAGAACATCTTGCACAGAGTTTTTCATGCTCCGACTCCTTCTGGTTGGTTTGAAGTAGAGAAAACCTCCTGGGGACACCAAATCTGCACACTAAAAATGTCGAAGAGCTTCTGTTAGACTGGATTCCTGAAGAAGTGTATGGAAGAGAGCTACTTTCCCAATCTAGTCTCCTCTTGGATGTCAGCAATCATGTAATTTGGATTACAACTTGTTTAACGTACTTTATCATTTTGGCTTTTCCAAAACTTCACTTGTCATTTTCCATTTTCTGCCCTCTTCATATTTAATATGCATTACTTCTATATTCTCAAGAAAATTTATTACTAAAAAAATGATTATATTGGTGAGATGTTAAGCACTTAATGTTAAGACTAGATTTGGAATAGAGCAGTACATTGGTTTTCAAGTAACTTACCTGGAGGAAATGCTATTGCTTTTGTCAATCTTGGCTATGGAACAAACAATGCCAGAACTTAGAGGCACAAAACTTTTTTCTCAATATTCTTTGCCTTGGCTGGATAGTGCTTTTGGTCTGGTCTAGTTTTGCTGTGGCTGGAGGGTCCAGAATGGCCTCATTTCTAGACCTAAATTCTCACCAGAATGGCAGGAACAGAAAAAGCAGGTGCTTCTCATTCACCAGGAGATTAACTCCTGTTGATTCACCTGGAATAAAAGTATCCCCAGAATTAGAAGAAATGGAATCTCAGAACCCCTGACTTGGAATGAATGTGGAAGTTACTACACATGCAACTGTTCAATCAGGGAAGTGATGGTGGGTGCTTTGAAAAAAATTGCAAAAAATTACTATATTTACTACGTGTCTATACTTCTACTTGATGAATCGCAACATGTAAAAGAAGTACAGGTTCAATAAATCAACCTCAGGTAAAAGTTAGGGGGGTTAAAGAACTATAAGTAGCAGAAAACCTGGGCTAAAGGTAACTCCTATAACTGAGCACTTACCTTTGAGTATCTATTAGCCAGGGGAGCAGTGGGAAGAGAAAATACAGCACAGAGTCCCTGATGGGTTCCTGTTTCACAAATTCTAACGTATTACATGACTTTTGGCCAAGTTCACAGCAGCATGTCCTTTCTCAAGTCTTCTTTTCACAATTTCTCCACTTTTCCTCCATTTCCTTTCTCCAATCCTCTCTTCTAATGCTCACATTCCATGATAAATAGGAAATCAGCAAAACAAGTCAGGGAAGGGAGCAGAGACCGGGAGGCTCAGAAGAAGATAAAGCAAAATGGGGCATTTCAGCAGCAATGTTCCTGTATGGTACTGTCTTATTATTGATTGAAATGCACTGGTTATAAGATTGGTAGACAAAGTTGTCATTAGTATATGTCTATAAACTAATTTTCAATATAAAGCATGATCTGTGCCAATTGTTTTAGTGGTTGATATCGTCATCATCATCACCATGATTACTATACTATTCTGTGGATCATTTGCCACTACATGGAAAAGTTATTTTTTTTTTATTACTGGTTCAGCCAAGTAATAAGTGTGTGAAGAGACTAAAAGGGGCAGAAAGGCTATAGGTGAACTTGGAGAGTTCCCTCCATTCAGAGATGCAACCATGAATCAAGTCATTACCTCAAGTGATACACAGACAAACACACATACATGCATACACACATACACACACATATTCAAACACACGCCCACACTATGTTCATTTTTCAATGAGTGCCTATTTTAGAATCAAATCATCTGTCAATAGTTGGTAAAATACATATTTTCTCTTTCAGTCATTATAAGCAAGATTAGTAGATTGAATCAAGACTACATTTTCTAAACACTAGAAAATGACCAATTTTATTGATCATGCTGTTTTTACCAATCTTTTTTAGCAACATATTTTCATTTTATTAATTATTTAAATTTTTTTTTTGTACTGGGATTGAACCCAGGACCTGTGCATGTTAGATGAGTGTTGTTATTGAGCCCTAATAGTATTTTACTTTACTTTTGCTATGGTGAGGATTGAATCTAGGGCCTTGCATATGCTAGGCAACCATGCTACCACTGAGCTACATTCCTAAATAATACATTTTTAAATGATGTGATTACTTTTACTAGTCAGTGACTAAAGTGACTAAATGACAGTAAAATTCCATAAGAAAATATGATTACTAATGCCAAGTGTGTTGCACTTTTCTTATGATAGTATATAAAGACAGAGTTATCATTGGTAAGGAGACAAATTAGGAATAATCTATTTGATTATTAGGAATTTATTTAAGTCTCCATTTTTGTATCTTATATATTACCCTCAGGAAAGATATGGGAACAGGAATTCCAACAAGTGAAGCAATTACTACTGTACTTTATCTTCAGAAGGAATAATCTACTGTTAAATTTTACAATCATTCAAAAGCTATTTGGAGAGACTTTTGATAAGGCTTGAGTCGGCTTTGAATGAGAGATTACATGAGTTGCCCAGCAGCCTAAGAGGAAACTACAGAATACCACAGGGCATTTAGCAGAGTAAAAAGCATTTGATTCCCTCTGGGAGGGTTTTGACTAACATGACCTCCAGTCGGTCCTGGAACTAAAGGAAAAATGATACATTGGGAATATCCCTTGTTTCACAATTTTCAGAGACATGCTTTCATTTTTAAAATTTGACATTTAGTTCTCATTTACCAAGAATATACCAAGAACATGGCTTCTCTTCCAGGAATGTCCTACATATTTCCAGTTGGAGGTGTGGTGGGGGGAAATGAGGGAGAGAAATAGTGATTTGTAATATGGCAATGGTAAGTGAAAGGAGAACCCCAGACTGGGAACTAAATTCTATCCTTGAAGAAGGACATACCAGAACAATGTGAAAAAGCTCTTAAAGAGACCTTCTGAGTCTGAGACAGACGTGGGTTTTGCTGAGACACCAGCAACCAGAAAGCCCACAGCAATTCCTCCTGTACAGATTGACACACAAGAGGAATCATATAAGTTTATGTTTGTTTGTTTTTATCCCCTCACTTGCTTTGCCAAAGATTAAGTATTAAAGCAATTAAAATTTCTAATATTTCCCCAGTCTTACCTTTTACCTAATTACAAAATTTTCGTGCTTATCTTTACTTTGAAAAGCAAACAGGAAGCACTCAGGCTTTTAAAAAGCCCTAATGTGTTTAACTACTGGTTGGAAGAATGTTGTCATAAATTATTCTGAGTTTACTGTTCTGATGAGTAATGACTCTTTAGTACCTTCAGAGGAAATATGGCTGGAGGAAGGGGCATGACCCTGGGAGTCAGGGGTCCTCAGTTCTATCTAGCCATGGACATTGTCCACTGACCTGATTTTTTAATTTTAATTTTTTAATTTTTGCCACTTGGATAAAGGTATAAAGTTATGGGGAACTTGAATATCCTGTAGCTCGGTTCTTTGAAGAGTAGAAGAGTAGGAAGGACCCTGGGGAAACAGAGCCCACTTCACCCCCACTGCTGAAAGTCCTCAGCATGGACACCTTGCTACCCTTCTCTATCTCTCTTTGTTCTGGTGCCCCTTCTGGGTGCCCAGGGCTCAGAGCTGCCTTCTCCCTTACCTCTCAAAACATCCACTGTGATGCCCAGATGTGTCCTTCCAACACACTAGGGCACCCATTCTTGGACCAATGGTTTGGTAAAGGAAAATGTGGGCTTTTGAGGTCAAACAGACTTGGTTTTCCATTTTATTTCCAGGCCCTTCCAGTCTGTATTGGGTCAAATTCCTCCCTACCCAGAAGGTGGGGCTCTGATCTGTGATATGGAGTTAATACTATCTACTACATAGGCTTGCTATCAATATTGGGTTATGCAGTTAAACTTCTGACATTATCTTAGTTGTGATTCCCTCCTCTTCTTTCCCCTCTGCTACTTTGCCTGTCCTGTAGTTCACATCCTCAATATTACACTATTATACCTACATCATCTCATATCCTCCTTCTGAAAGCCCCTTTCTGTTGATATCACTATAAATGATGATTTTCAAAGAGATAAGATTATGACTCTTATACCAAAAAAGCATGTATCAAAGATTTTATTTAGCTCATTAATTAATAAGGAAATGCTGAAATGTAAAAACAACTTTAAATTCAGATTTACTTTGTAGGGACGTATTCCAGCCAGACAGAATCAATTTGTATTGACCTAGACAAGAATGATATGTGTGTCTATGGGCAAAGCATATTACTTTTTCTAGAAATTAGCCCCTATTGCTACCAAGTCGCGCAATAGCTTTGCCAGAGACCATTAAAGGTACCCATCCCAATAGAGTCCAATAACCCAGGAGGGTCTCTGGGGCAACTAACACCCTGCACCTACTTCATTAAAGGAACGTCAGGAATCTCTCGCACCCATATCTGTCTTTCACTGTTTCACTGCATGTCACCATTACTATCTGACAGACAAGCAGACTGACATTTAAAATATTTAATAACATGACTCATACATACATGGAAAGCCATTTCAGTTCACAATACTCTTTTCATGGCAGGGGCAAGTGAGACTCTAGATTTTTCTGGCTTCTCTCAGGGGTAACTATCCCTCCTGGGTTCTCAGGAAATCTATTGCATTCTCCACATTGTTTTCTCCTCCAGGTCTGGCAAAGGTAAATGGAAAGGATTCTCAAGGATGGTCTGGTAGTGTAAAGCCCTGTTCCTTATGTACTCTTGCATAGGATGCAGGTCTCTCTTCTCCTCACCCCACTCTCTCTCTAATACTAGGTTATGAAGTAAGAGTATATGGAACCTCAATTACTGGGGAAGGGCCCTGTGCTCAGATGTCCCTGAGATTTCCCTGATGACAGGTAACTGGTCTCATCTGGCCTCTGGAGAATGATAAGGAAGGGGCAAGGTGAGTCCAAAATATTGTATTTGGGGGGTATTAAAATACAACTTTCCCTTTTTTTCAATTGTACTTTCTTTGGGTAACAGAAATTGGAAGTCTTATATCTAAAAAGAACAAATAAAAATAAACAAAAAGAAAAGAAAAGAAAAGAAAAAAAAAAGACCTGAGGCTACCAGCTCATAGCTAAAACTTCCCGGGGGTGGGGAGTGAATTCCAGGGAAGCACTGTCAGAGTAAACATAGGAGACAATAGATATAATAACATGTTCCTGAGCTGGTTACACAATCCCACAGGATATCTTTTTTTTTTTTTTCAGAGCTTTACAGTCATGCGCAGTAGTTGGGTTCATCCTGACAAACTCATACATGCATGGAAATCAATTTCAGTTCATAATACACCCCTTCTCCCGCCACATTTCCCTCCTTTCCTCCCTCACCTCTCCTAGTATCCTTACTCTACTAGATTTACTTTCATTTATCTATTAATTTATATTTGTTTTATTCGTTATGTTACCCTATCCTTTCCTCCCCCTTTCCTTTATTTTACTGTAGCTTCCACATTTGAGAGAAAACATTTGACCTTTGAGTTTCTGAGTTTAACTAATTTCATTTAGCATGATATTCTCCATTTCCATCTATTTACTGGTAAATGCCATAATTTTATTCTTTTTATTACTGGGTAGAAGTTTATTGTATATATAGATATAGATATATCTATATTCTGTATATATCTATATCTATATCCATACACACACATTTATACACACACACACACACACACACACACACACACACATACTCTTGCATCTGGACCACAGGATGTGTATATACACACACACACACACACACATATATCACAATTTCTTAATCAATTTATCTAATCTATTGATGGGCATCTTGGTCAATTCCATAATTTAGCTATTGTGAATTAGGGTGCTATAAACATTGATGTGGCTGTATCACTGTAGCATGCTGATTTTAGATATCTGGGGAAAATACCAAGGAGTGAGATAGCCAGGTCATATGGTAGTTCCATCCCTAGTTCTTTGAGGAATCTCCAGACTGCTTTCCAGAGTGGTTATACTAGTCCCACCAATAATGTACAAGTGTACCTTTTCCCCAACAGAATTTACTGTTGTTTGTATTCTTGATTATGGCCATTCTGACTAGAATGAAATGAAATTTTAGAGTAGTTTTGATTTGCATTTCCTGAACACTAGAGATGTTGTATGTATTGTCATATACATACATCATATATTGTATATGATGTATATGACATCATATATTGTCATATACATCACACTAGAGATGATGATGTATTGTCATATATTTGTTGGTCATTTGTGTTTTTTCTTTTGAGAAGTTTCTGTTCAGTTCTTTTGCCCATTTACTGATTGGGTTATTTGTTTTTTTCAGGGGATGATTTAAATTTTTTGAGTTCTTTGTATATTTTGGACATTAATCCCCCCACTCGAGGAACAACTGGCCAAGATTTTCTCCCATTCTGTAAGCTCTTAATCGTTTTCTTAATAGCTTTTCTATATTCTAATAGTGATTCAGCCAAGGAAGAAATCAGGAAAACCATCCCATTTACAATAATCTCTTAAAAATAATTAAATACTTGGGAATTAATCTAACCAAGGAGGTAAAAGAGATCTGCAATGAAAATTACAGAACACTGAAGAAAGAAATTGAAGAAGACCTTAGAAAATGGAAAGACCTTCCATGTTCTTGGATAGGCAAAATCAGTGTTTTCAAAATGACCATACTAACAAAAGCAATATGCAGATTCAATATGATCCTCATCAAAATACCAATTATGTTTTTCACAGGATTAGAAAAAAAAATCTTAAATTCATTCAAAAGAATGAGAGACTCAAAGTAGCCAAAGGAATAATTAGCAAAAACAAACAAACAAAAACAAAAAAATGAAGCTGGAGTTATCACAATACCTAATCCAAAATTATACTTCAGAGTTGTAATATCGAAAACAGCATGGTATTGGCATAAAAATAGACATAAAGACCAATGGAACAGATCAGAAGACACTGAGACAAATCTGCATACCTATAACTGTCTGATATTTGAGAAAGGTGTCAAAAATATATCTTGGAGAAAAGACAGCCTTTTAAACATATGGTGCTGGGAAAATAGAATAGCTGTATGTTAAAAAAAAATCAGATCCTTCTCTCTTTCACCCTGCCCAAAACTCAAATAGAAATGGATCAAATATTTAGGAATTAGGCCAGAAACTTTACAAGTGTTAGAAGAAACCATAGGGTCAGCACTCTGTCATATAGGTGCTGGCGGAGACTTTTTTAACAAGACCCCCAAAACACAAGAAATTAAACCAACAATCAATAAGTGGGATGCCATCAAACTAAAATATCTCTTCATGAGGCATCTTTATAGGGATTGAGGTTGCTGTATTTTTTAATAGTAAAAGTTGGTGGGAGTGGGAGGACAGGGGAAGAACTTATCTTCAGGCTTTCATCTGCTACTGGCCATATTTACTTCCCCCTTTAACCCTTTTACCCCCTGGAAGTCACTGGGAAAGCTGCATTCTAAAGCTGCAGTAGTGATTTCCAAGGCTACAGCAATAGCAGGGGTGGCCGGAAGCATACCATATACCAAGAATGTTCCCCATATGTGGGTCCCAACAAGAATGAAGAGCTGCAGGACATAGGGACAAGTGTTCAGGGTCTGCAGATATGTGCCTGCCGGCCTCAGGAAGAATGGGGTCCACAGTCATAGCAGACTGGCAGGTGGGGACATGAGGACCCCACCCCCAGGCAAAGGAGCTGAGTAAACCTCACAATGATCTGGGGATTTTATCTGGAGTTCAAAAGAATGATGGTAAGAATGGGGTTGGTGCCTGGCCATCTTCTGGCATCTAGAAGTCATGTCCAACATGGAAAAGAAAACTGGGTCTGAGAGAATTGGGGCGGGGCACAAACATGGGCTGGCACATCCTGGCCAAGGTTTGAAATCCTTGTGTTGTCCTTGGACAGTACATTTGGCTAAATGGAAGTTATTCTACCCACCCTTTCTCCTTCCCTCCCTCCCTCCCAGTAGTGCCTCCTGCTCAGCAATACCCACCTCCCCTCCCCTGCCTTGGCAGCATTCCTTAAAGGAACCTGTGTATCCAGGAAAACTCAAAGGTATGGGCGTTTTACAAGTTTCCACATTCTCCCAGTTTTCCCAGTAGTGGGAATTCAGGCAGGGTAAGGGAAGCACCTTGTGGAGACTAAGTCTCTGCAGACTCATTTAAATCACTCATCTTTTCTACCTCAGGGCATCTCTTTGATCAGAAGATAATGGAAAGGAAAAAAAAAATGGAGGCTCTTAGGAGCCTTTGCCTTGGAGGAAGTTGTGGACTAGATTCTGCCTCCTTCTTTCCAGGCACTTCTCTCTCTGAACTCTGAAACAGCTGTTTATTCTGGCTGCTCCACTCTGAGCTGTCCATTCTTTAGTAAGAGGGCATTGCTTCTCTCATAGTCACTTCCACTCCCCTAGAATTCTCAGTTTCTCTCTCACTTTCTTTCTTCCAGTTAGTCCCAGAAATACAGAAAGGGTCTAGGTCTCTAGTTCTTATGGCCTGGCTCCCACACTGCATTTGGTTCTCCTGGAACTCTGGTGGGAATGAGGAATCTGACCATGCAACCATTATTTTCCATGTACTTGTCTTTATATTGAGCACTGGGGCAGGGACTGAGGGATTAGGCATTAAAGCAAGGTCTTTGTCCTTGAAGGGTTGAACTGTATTAGAAAGAATGCTATTTGTAAATTAAAAAGTGCTAAGCCAGGCACCTTGGTGTGTGCCTGTAATCCCAGCAGCTCAGGAGGCTGAGGCAGGAGGATCATGAGTTCAAAGCCAGCCTCAGCAAAAGTGAGGTGCTAAGCAACTCAGTGAGACCCTGTCTCTAAATAAAATGCAAAATAGGGCTGGGGAGGTGGCTCAGAGGTCAAGTGCACCTGAGTTCAATCCCCAGTATGCACTGCCTAAAAAAAGTGTTATATTGCAGCTGGGAGTATAGCATATACAAAGTCCTAGTTTTGATCGTAGCATTGAAAAAAAAATGCTGTTAAGTATACCAGTTTCAAAGAAAGGCACTTATATGGAATACTTGGACATAAAAAGGAGGGAGTTGTTGTTTCCTCATGGGGAATGGTGGGAGATCCTGAACTGGAAAGATGAGTAGGTGTTCTTCAAGAAGAGGAAATAGAGGAAGCAAAGACCTGGAGGCTCTTCCTGACATAAAGCACAGCATGTGGAGAAATGACAGGTCCTGGACAATAGTGGCTTCCGGGCAACTATTCAGTAGCTGTTTCAGACTTCTGCTAAAGAGAGAGACATACAGTTCCAAGACATGAATAATTCCCCACAATGCACCCACACATTTGTCTACTAATTTCTATTGCCTCTCAGAAACCTCCATTATAATTTAATGTCATATTCTTCAGATTTGCAAGTTCTTCCTTTTTGGTGCCTATTATCTACTTCCTGACTGTATCTCCAGTTTCTGGAACATTCTGTGGCCTTAATCAGTACTGGTGTGGTGCTTGCTGACAGCGGACCATCTTGGGGCCATCCAAGGTTAAACAGCTTAAGCTTGTCTGCCACAGTTTGCATTTACTCTCCCTACAAAGTCAGTTTTTAAAGATGTTCGACTTCTCTTGAAGCTTATTTAAACACTCATCTGGAGCCTGCCATTTTCCAAGGAGTCTCTTAGATTTATTCATTTTAGAAAATCCTGCAAATCTTGGTCTTTTGTTGTTTTTATAACAAAACACTGGATATTGGGAAATTTATAAGGAAAGAGGTTTATTTTGCCTCATAGTTCTCAAAGTCCAAGAGTATGGTGAGGGTATCTGTTCTACTATTGGTCTGTGCTACTCCATGCATGACAGAAAAGCAGAAGAGAAGGAGGCTTGTTCAAAGAGACAAAACAGGAGTGGTAACCTTGTTTATAACAACCCACTTTCTGGTAACTACTTCAATCCCATGATGTTGAGCTCTTGTTCACTTTGGGGGAAAGGCATTAATCCATTCATGATATCAGCCCTTATTTCCCAAATACCACCCACTAGACCCCACCTCCCAACACTCCATATTGAAGAATTTAGCTTCAACATTAGCTTTAGTGGGGATGAATCACACTTCAAACCCTAGCACTGAGCAGGCTAACTCCACCTGAAATGCTTATTTCTTATTATTGTGCTCTCCATTGAAAGCTGATAAGTGGTTCTCAGTTAGAACAACCTCCTTGAGACTCGGAAGTTATAGCATGAGCGTTCCCTTAGCTCCTGCTAGTGTAAATCTACCTGTGATGTCAAACATTTTGACAGTCATGAGAATACTTGGTGCATGACTAGGGTGATGATGCACTCCAGTAGGTGAGCCCAGGCTCCAAGGCAAGATCTTCATAACCACAGGTTCACAATCCCTGTCTGGACCTACTGTTTTTCTCCCCAGACTACCTTGAAAGAGCTTGGCATTAGACACAAGTCTATATTTCACAGAGAGATGGCTGAGTGAGATTAAGTCTCTATGCTGGTGCAAATTCTTCAAATGCCACATTGGGGTCCTCTTCTTCCTAAGTTTCTCTCTCTGATGGGACATACTCTGTCTGACAGAGATCCATACTTGAAAATCTCCTGGCTTTTACCTTCATTCATATCTACTTGCTTCCACTTTTATAAGTACTTGGGAAACAAAAACCATTTAGTTAACAAGCAATCATGAAATTCCTTTGGAAAAATAGAAGACCTAGAATAGCTAAAGCAACCTTTAGCAAGAAGAGTGAAGCAGGTGGCATCACAATACCAGACCTTAAACTATACTACAGAGCTATAGTTAAAAAAAGAAAAAGGCATGGTATTGGCACCAAAATAGACATGTAGACCAATGGTACAGGATAGAAGACCTAGAGACAAACCCACATACATATGATTATATCATATTAGACAAAGGTGCCAAAAATACATTGAAGAAAAGAGAGCCTATTCAACAAAAGGTGCTGGAAAAACTGGAAATCCACATGTAGCAAAATGAAATTAAACCTCTATCTCTCACCCTGTACAAAATTCAACTCAAGATGGATCAAAGACTTAAACACTAGAACAGAGACCTTGTGCCTAATAGAAGAAAAAGTAGGCCCAAATCTTCATCATGTCAGCTTAAGACCTGTCTTCCTTAACAAGTCTCCTGAAGAACAAGAAGTAAAATCAAGAATCAATAAATGGGATGGATTAAAACTAAAAAGTTTCTTCTCAGCAAAGATAACAATCAAGAATGTGAAGAGGGAGCCCACAGAAAATCTTTACTACATGCACCTCAGATAGAGTACTAATCTCCAGGATATATAAAAAAACCCAAAAAGCAAATAACCCAATCAATAAATGGGCCAAGGAACTGAACAGACACTTCACAGAATAAGAAATACAATCCATCAAAAAACACATGAAAAAATATTCAACATCTCTAGCAATTAGAGAAGTGCAAATTAAAACTACTCTAAGATTTCATATCACTCCAGTCAGAATGGTGATTATCAAGAATACAAGCAATAATAAGTGTTGTTGAGGGTGTAGGGGACAAGGTACACTCGTACATTGCTGGTGGGACTACAAATTTGTGCCACCACTCTGGAAAGCAGTAAGGAGATTCCTTAGAACACTTGGAATGGAACCATCATTTGACCCAGCCATCCCACTCCCAGGTTTGTACCCAAAGGACTTAAAATCAGCATTCTGCAGTGGCAAAGCCACATCAATGTTTATAGCAGCTTAATTCACAATAGCTGAACTATGGAACCAATCTAGGTGCCCCTCAACAGATGAATGGATAAAGAAAATGTGGTACATATACACAATGGAATATTACTTAGGCTTAAATAAGAATGAAATTATGATATTTGCAGGTAAATAGATGGAGTTGGAGAATATAATGCTAAGCAAAATAAGCCAAACCCATAAAACCAAAGGCTAAATATTTTCTCTGATAAGCAGATGCTAATCCATAATGGGGGAGGGGTTAAGGAAGAATGAAGGAACTTTGGTTTGTGCAGAGGGGAGTGAGGGGAAAGGATGGGCTGTGGACATGGGAAGGCCAGTGAAATGAGATGGAACTTATTACCCTATATACATGTATGATTACACTGCTGGTGTGACTCTGCACCTTGTAGAGCTAGAGCAAGGACAAATTGTGCTCCATTTGTGTACAATGTGTCAAAATGCATTCTACTGTCATGAGTAACTAATTAGAACAAAGTGAAAAAAGAACTCAGAATTATAAATAACAGCAGCATGATGCATGTTCTGGCCTACTTGGGCTCTTCCATCAGTCTTACATATTTCACTTGCAGACTGACCACATGTCAATAGTTGCTCAAAATCCTCTTTCATGGGCCTTTCTGAATTATGAGGACTTGCTTAATTTTTCCTTCCTTTGAACTTCTTTCCTCTTTGTCTGTTTGTCTTTAAAGTGTGTTTCTGATGTCTACTTGGGCTCAGTACTCTTCTCCATGCTCACCTTGGGCCAAGTCACCTACACCCTTGGTAGCAACTATTTCCATGTCTGGGTTTAGTTGGCATTTGATTTGCACATACACTTTACTTTAAAAGATGTTTGTGTGGAGCACATCAGATAGATAACTAATCTCTACGGTATATAAAAACTCAAAAATCTTAACACCCAAAAAACCAAATAACTCAATCAATAAATTGGCCAAGGAACTGAACAGACACATCTCAGAAAAAGTGTATATAATCAATCAACAAATATATGAAAAAATGATCTCTAGCAATTAGAGAAATGCAAATCAAAACCACTCTAAGATTTCATCTCACTCCAGTCAGACTGGCAGCTATTAAGAATACAAATCACAATAAGTGTTGGTGAGGATGTGAGAGAAAAGGCACACTCATACAATGCTGGTGCAACTACAAATTGGTGCAGCCAATTTGTAAAAATTGTAAAAAGCAGTACAGAGATTCCTTGGAAAACTTGGAATGGAACCACCATTTGACCCAGCTATCCCACTCCTCGGTTTATACCCAAAGGATAAAAAACAGTATACTTCAGGGACACAGCCTCATCAATGTTTATTGCAGCATGATTCATAATAGCTAAATTGTGGAACCAACCCAGAGGCCCTCCAGTAGATGAATGAATAGGAAAACTTTGGTATATATACAGAATGGAATATTATTCAGCATTAAAAGGAAATAAAATCATGGCATTTGCAGGTAAATGCATGGAGTTTGAGAATATCATGCTAAGTGAAGTAAGGCAATCTCAAAAAACTAAATGCTGAATCTTTTCTCTGATATGTGGATGCTGATCCATAATGGAGATGGGGGGGGTGCGAGGAATGGAGGAACTCTAGATAGGGCAAAGGGAAGGAAGGAGAAGGGAGGGGGCAGAAGGGTAGAAAGACAGTGGAATGAGATGGACGTCATTACCCCAAGTACATGTATGAAGATATGAATGGTGTGACTCTACTTTGTGTACAACCAGAGACATGAAAAATTGTGCTTTATATGTGTACTATCAATTGAAATCCATTCTGTTGTCATATGTAACAAATTAGAATGAATGAATGAATGAATAAATAAATAAATAAACAAATAAATAGTGTTTGTGTGGAGAACTGTCATGGGGAATAGTTAGTGTTTCCTTCTGGAGCAGAGGGCCAGCTTGTTTGTTGTCCAGTAAAGATAATTTCACCTTTGGTATCAAAAGCTGGGTAATCTTGTTTTAGAGCTCATTATTGGGATATTATTATTTTTTTTAAGTTTCAGAATTTATTTTTATTTCTCCAAAAGCTGTTTGTGTTTGATTCGTGTAGAAAGCCTTCCCACCATTTCAGAACATACCTTTCATATCTGATTCACGTCTTGGATACCACACATCCATTCTGAAGCAAGAGCTTCCTTCCAGAGAGAAGCCTGACCCAGAGCCAGGGACCCACCACAGCCCTGTCCTCACAGTCAACTACTCCTCTGGATACTGCCATCAATTTGGAATCACCAGAGGAATGCACATGGGGGATAAGATAGGGATTTTTTTTTTCTTCAGGGTAAATCAGTTCTGATACAAACCTGCTTGCTATGCTCTCGACTTCTGTGATACTATTTTGTCTCACCTTCATGGAATTTGGTTGGGGGCAAGTAAAGGGAACCATCTGGAATATAAAACTTCTTCCTGTGACTTGGGTAGCAAACTCCATTGTCTCTGAACCAAATGTCTCATGTCTTCTGCCAGCTTCCACAAAACTTTGGTAGGCTCCCTTCTTGGCTTGCAAGTAGGATAAAATATCAGACAATTCCCAATTTTTGATATAACGTTGGAAAGAAAAGCACATTAGTTTACTTTCTGAGGTCTACATCATCCTGATTCCATTTAGAGGAGAACTAAGTAAACAAGACATTCAATTTAAAATTCTTTAGTCGCTGAAAGTTTTAGTTTCTCATGCTGCCTCACAGTATCATTTCTCTATTATTCTAACCTGTAGAACACTCCAGTGAAGACATCAAATGATTTTGCTTTGAATTTTGCTGTGAGAACATAGTAAGAATCTTTCATCTAGCTGCACATCTGGGTAAATTTATGTGGTTGCACATTTGCCAGACAGCAGAATTTAAGGAAAATGATTTTCTTTTTTCTTTCTTTCTTTCTTGCTTTCTTTTTTTTTTTTTTTAAAGTGCATTGTATTTTAGTTAAAGCACCACAGGATATGTGGTCAAGATGATGAAGGCATCACAAATCCTATAGTGTGAAGAGTAGTTGAAGGATCAGGAGATGTTAGTTTGGAGAAGTGTAGATAATATCAAATATCTGAATGATGTCAAAGGTGAGCAGTATTAGATTTGACTCCAGAGTAAGTTGACCCAAAAGATATAAACACCAGAGAAACAATTTTCAGCTCAGGCTAGGAAAGAGTATCTTAAATGGAAATGGGACAGTGTTTTGCTTACCCTGGGAAGTAATTTTAAACAGGGGCAGGATGACTTAATTAGACAGGTGGTTGAAACTAGATCAATTCTCAGATTCTTAAGAATTTAAGAGAGCTTAAGGCAAATGACTATTTATTTTGGCTTAAGTTAATACCTTTGTTATTTTTGTCCATGTAACTGAATACTTTCCTCTGTATTGCTAAACGGAAGAGTTTTTGTTTGAATTTGCTTGATCCATTGACTAATGGCTTGTGTTTTGTTGTATTTGACTCTGCAACTTTTTCTGTCTCCTAAAAATATACATCTATGGTCTGCTGCCTCTTGGAAACAAGATTGTCATTGGTCTATCCATTCTCCAGTGAGGTGGTAGCTACCATTAATAGCAGACAAGGTTGCTGACCATTTTGCATATGCCAGGCATGATGTAGATTCCTACTTTTTTTTTTAAAAAAAGTGAAAAGCATTTTTCATATCATGCCTCATTTAATTCTTATCATAATCTTCTAAGTAAGTGATGTGTGAACCCATTTAACAGATGAGTATACTGAGACATAAAGGATCAGGTCACACAGCTGATGTATATCTTGATCTTTTAAAAAAGAGTTGATTTCTAAGCCAGTGCTTTGGGCAAATCCACAGTTAAAACACAGGCTCAGAGGTGGAAGAATTAAAAACTAGCAAGTTGTCAAGGTGGCATGAAATGTGGTACTTTTCCTAAGGTGTTAGAGGAAAAAGTTCATGTGTTTCTCTAATTATACCAAAATAATCCAAGTACTATTTGTTCATTTTTGTAAGTTGTGATGCTATAGCTTACCCTCTGCAGGTTATTTTAAAAGATGAAGTATTTCACAACATGGAAAGTATGAGAACATGTTTTTGTTTTTTGCTGAAACTTTTGACCTTACTGCTCAAAGGGGAACAAGCAAGTTTTTTTAAAAAGGTGAAAGCTTTTTAAATACAGTTCAAAACCTATTCACCTTTTGCCTCGGGAAAAAAATCTTTATCATAGTGAAGGTTTTCAGCTGTATAATATTACTGTGCCAGATATGGACTATTTTAGAATGGTTCAAAGTTGAACATACTACAATGCTTCTTCAGGAATGAAGGCTTGATGCTGATGAATCTCAAGGGTGATACTTTTATCCCTTCAGTCTCAGCAGAGATTTAATTCTGGGTATCATTATTCCTGTGTTAAGCAGGTGATGAAGATCTTTTAAAAGTGGATTAAAGAGAGAGGCCGTCCCTGTTCCCTGCAGCCCGGTGACCCAGGGAGAGGCCCACCCCAGCGCCTGCATACAGAGCCACCCCGGCACTGGAGTTCCTTATTTACCAAAACGTGACTACACAGCCCAACATGAGGGTACATATAGGCTTGAGGCTGCTGTTGTCACAAAATTGGAATATCATTGCTTCTATCAAGGGAAAATAAGGACCTGGTAAGATGTCACCAAGGTCCCTGGGGCCTGGCTGCACCAGGGGTTTTTCTACTAGGGGTGCTAATAGTTATCCTGTTGCTGAGGTTAACAGGGAGTCTTTTATGGGGTTGCCTGTCTTTTGTTTCTCCTACTAACAGCCAACTTCCTATGATCACCCTCTCACTAGTCAAACAATGTAATATCTCCATATTTTCACATACTACCTCATAAATATCTCAGCCAACCCCCCAGACCCCCTTCTACCATTAGAAACTATAAACCACTACACAGACCTATGGACTCTATGGTAGATGATGACCAAACTCATCATTTCTGTTTATAGTGACAAAACTGTAAACGTAAAAATAGAAGCTAACTGATCTAAGGCTTCACATTGGGTATATTGAGTGCTGCAATATTGATCTCTCCCTTATTGGTAAGGTATTGGTAACCTATAGGGACACTATAAGACAATAGGGCAGAAGCTGTAATACCTCAGATCTACACTGCAAGAGACGAAGACACACAGACATGATGAAAAAACAAGGGCAGAAAGTGCCCCCCCAAAAACAAGATACTACAACAGTAGAATCCATAGATAGTGCAGTAGGTGAAATGCCAGAGGAGTTCAGAATACACATAACCAAAATGATCTGGGAATTAAAGAATGACCTAAGTAACCAGACACAGGCAAAATTTGTTCAGTCAAACAGAGATTACTTCAAGAAAGAGATTGAAATTAAAAAAAAAACAAAACAAACAAACAAAAAAAACAAAACAGAAATCCTTGAAATGAAAAAAAGAAAAAAAAAAACCTAGTAAGCTAAATAAAAAACTCAATAGAAAGCATGATCAACAAAATGTTCCACGTGGAGGAAATGAAAAACAACAATGAAAATCTGTAAAGGGAAGAACTACAATAAAGGAAAAGCCAACCAAAGAGAAACCAAGTCAAGTTAGCACTCCTAGTAGAAAAACCTCTGGTGCAGCCAGGCCACAGGGACCTTGGGGGTGACATCTTACCAGGTCCTTATTGTTGTCTCTTGATACAGGCAATGATATCCCAGATAACTTGAAAGACAGGACCTCAGACAATGAAGACAAAATATACAATCCTGATAATAAAGTTGACCTCACAGTGAAGATGGTAAGAAACCATGAACAGAATATCTAAGAATTATGGGATACCATCAAAAGACCAAATTTAAGATTTATTGGGATAGAGGAAGGTTCAGAGATTCAAACCAAAGGAATGCACAATCTCTTCAATGAAATAACATCAGAAAATTTCCTAAACATGAAGAATGAACTGGAATATCAAATACGAGAGGCCTGTAGGACACCAAGTGTACAAAATTACAACAGATGGGCTGGGGTTGTGGCTCAGCGGTAGAGTACTCACCTAGCAAAATTACAACAGATAGGTAAAATGCCTAGCATACAGATTAAGGATAGAATTTTAAATGCCACAAAAGAGAAAAATCAGATTATATATAAGGGAAGGCCAATTTAGATCTCAGCAGATTTTTCAACTCAGACCTTCAAAGCCAGGAGATCCTGAAACAACATATACCAAGCTTTAAAAGATAATGGATGCCAACCAAGAATTTACAGCAAGAAAGCCTGCACTACAGAACATTCTTGGCAAAATATTCCATGAGGAGGAAATGAAGAAAAAAGAAAAGAAAAAAAAAAGAAAGAAAATCTGCAAAAGAAAGAACTACAATAAAGGAAAAGCCAACCAAAGAGAAACAAGTCAAGCTAAATAACAAAAATAAACAAAAATGACCAGAAATACAAATCATGTCTTAATAATAACCCTGAATGTTAATGGCTTAAACTCACCAATCAAAAGACATAGACTGGTAGATTGGATTAGAGAAAAAGACTCAACAATATGCTGCCTTCAAGAGTCTCATCTCATAGGAGAAGACATCCACAGACTGAAGGTGAAAGGTTGGGATAAAATATACAATTCACATGGTCTGCATAAATAAGCTGGGGTTTCCATCCTCATATCAAATAAAGTATACTTCAAGCCAAAGTTAATTAAAAGGGATAAAGACCGACATTTCATACTGCTTAAGGGAACCATACATCAACAAGACATAATAGTTATAGATATATATGCCTGCCTCAAACAATGGAGTATCTATGTTCATCAATCAAGCACTTCTCAAGTTCAAGAGTCAAATAGATCAGAACACAATAATTTTAGGTGAATTTAACACACCTCTTTTACAACTGGATAGATCTCCAAACAAAAGGTAAAAAAAAGAAACCATAGAAGTCAATAATACAATCAATAACAGACTTATCTGACATATATAGAATATAGTATCTATCAATGAGCGAATGTACTTTCTTCTTAGCAGCACATGGCTCCTTCTCTAACATAGACTATATATTATGCCACAAAGCAACTCTTAGTAAACACAAAAAAGTAGAGATACTACCCTATGTTCTATCAGGCCACAATGGAATGAAATTATAAATCAATAATAAAATAAGAAATAAAAACCACTCCAACACCTGGAGACTAAATAATATGCTATTGAACGAACAATGGGTTGCAAAAGATATCAAGGAAGAGAGCAAAAAATTCTCAGATGTAAATGAGAACACCAATACAACATATTGAAATCTCTGGGACAGTGTGAAGGCAGTTCTAAGAGGAAATTTCATTGCATGGAGTTCACTCCTTCAAAGAAGAAAAAGTCAACAAATAAATGATCTAACATGACATCTCAAAGACCTAGAAAAGAACAAATCAACCCCCAAATCAGTAGAAGGCAGGAAATGATTAAAATAAGAGCTGAAATCAGTGAAATTGAAACAAAAGAAACAATTGAAAAAATTGACAAAACAAAAAGTTGGTTCTTTGAAAAAAATATAAAATTGATAAACCATTAGCCATGCTAATGAAGAGAAGGAGAGAGAAAACTCAAATTACTAGCATGTGTGATGAAAATGCAAATATCATGATGGACACTATAGAAATACAGAAGATAATTAGAAATCATTTTGAAAATTTTACTCCAATAAAATAGAAAATACTGGAGGAATTGACAAATTTTGCTAAAGGCATATGATATGAACAAACCAAATCAGGATGATATACACAATTAAAACAGATAAATTTCAAGCAAGGAAATAGAGGATGCCACTAGAAGCCTACCAATCAAGAGAAGCCCAGGACCGAATGGATATAGAGCTGAGTTCTACAAGACCTTTAAAGAGCTAACACCAATACTCCTTAAACTATTTCATGAAATAGAAAAAAGAGGGAACACTTCCAAACACATTCTATGAGGCCAATATCACCCTGATTCCAAAACCAGACAAAGGCACATCACAGGAAATTTTTAAAAAACACAAACTTCAGGCCAATATCTCTAATGAATATAGATACAAAAATTCTCAGTAAGATTCTGGCAAGTCAAATACAAAATGTATAAAAAATATGGTGCATCAAGATCAATCAGGGTTCACCCAGGGATGCAAGATTGGTTCAACATATGGAAATCAATAAATGTAATTCATCACATCAATAGACTCAAAGATAAAAATCATATGATCATCTCAATAAGTGCAGAGAAAGCATTTGACAAAATACAGCAGCACATGGCTCAAAATGCACCACTTCATGTTCAAAACACTAGAAAAACTAGGGATAACAGGAACATATCTCAACATTGTAAAAATTATCTATGTTAAGCCCCAGGCCAACATCATTCTAAATGGAGAAAAATTGAAATCATTTCCTCTAAAACCTGGAATAAGATAGAAATGCCCTCTTTCACCACTTCTATTTAACATAGTTCTTGAAACTCTAATGAAAGCAATTAGACATATGAAAGAAATTAAATGGATATGGATAAGAAAAGAAGAACTCATATTATCACTATTTGCTGACGATATGATTGTATACCTAAAAGACCCAAAAAATTCCACAGGAAATCTTCTAGAATTAATAAATGAATTTGGCAAAGTTGCAGGATATAAAATCAACACCCATAAATTAAAGGCATTTCTGTACATCAGTGACAAATCCTCAGAAAAAGAAACTAGGAAAACTACCCCATTTATAATAACCTCAAAAAATAAATAAATAAAATACTTGGGAATCCACTTTACAAAAGTGAAAGACCTCTACAATGAAAACCACAGAATGCTAAGAAAAGAAATTAAAGAAGACCTTAGAAGATGGAAAGATCTCCCTTATTCTTGGATAGGCAGAATTAATATTGTCAAAACGACCATACTACCAAAAGCACTTACAGATTTAATGAAATCTCAATCAAAATTCCAATTACATTCCTCATAGAAATAGAAAAAGCTATCATGAAATACATCTGGAAAAATAAGGGACCCAGAATAGCCAAAGCAATCCTTAGCAAGAAGAGTGAAGCTGGTGGCAATTACTATTCCAGACATTAAACTATACTACAAAGCAATAGTAACAAAAACAGCATGGTATTGGCATCAAAATAGACTGATAGACCAATGGTACAGAATAGAGGACACAGAGACAAGTCCACATAATTACAGTTATCTCATTTTAGAAAAAGGTGCCAAAAACACATATTGAAGAAAAAACAGCCTCCTTAAGAAATAATGCTGAGAAAACTGGAAATCCACATGTAACAAAATAAAATTAAACCCCTATTGCTCACCTTGCACAAAACTCAACTCAAAGTGGATCAAGGATCTAGGAATTAAACCTGAGACACTGTGCCTAATGGAAGAAAAAGTAGGCCCAAATCTCCATCGTGTCGGATTAGATCTCAACTTCATTAATAAGACCTCTATAGTGCAAGAATTAAAACCAAGAATCAATAAATGGGATGGATTCAAACTAAAAAGCTTCTTCTCATCAAAAGAAACAACCAGTGAGGTGAATAGAGAGCCTACAGAATGGGAGCAAATCTTTACCACAAGCATGTCAGATAGACCACTAATCTCTAGGATATATAAAACACTCAAAAACCTTAACACCAAGAAACACAAATAACCCAAATTACTGAACAGACAATTCTCAGGAGAGGTATACAATCAATCAACAAATATATGAAAAAATGTTCTCTAGCAATCAGAGAAATGCAAATGAAAACTACTCCAAGATTTCATCTCACTCCAGTCAGAATGGCAGCTATCAAGAATACAAACAACAAAACGTGTTGGTGAGGATGTGAGGAAAAGGCACACTCACACATTGCTGGTGGGACTGCAAATCGGTGTAACCAATATGGAAAGCAGTATGGAGATTCCTTGGAAAACTTGGAAAACCACCATTTAACCCAGCTAACCTACTCCTTTGTGTATACCCAAAGGGCTTAAAAATAGCATACTTCAGGGACACAGCCACATCAATGTTTATAGCAGCCCAATTCACAATAGCTAAATTGTGGAACCAACCCAGATGTCCTTCAGTAGATGAATGGATAGAGAAATTCATACACACACACACACACACACACACACACACAATGGAACATTACTCAGCATTAAAAGAGAATAAAATCATGACATTTGTAGATAAATGGATGAAGTTGAAGAATATCATGCTAAATGAAGTAAACCAATCCCAAAAAACCAAAGGCCAAATGTTTTCTTTGATATGAGGATGCTGACTTATAATGGAGATGAGTGGGGGAGCATGGGAGGAATGGAGGAACTTTAGATAGGGCAAAGAGGAGGGAGGGGAAAGGAGGGGGTAAGGGGGGGTAGGAAAGATGACAAAATGAGTTAGACTCATTACCCTAAATACATGTATGAAGACATGAGTGGTGAAAATACTTTGTGTACAACCAGCGACTTAAATATTGTGCTCTATATGTGTAATACAAAATGAATTGAATTCTTCTGTCATATATAACAAATTAGAATAAATAAATAATTTAATTAAAAAGTGGATTTAAAAAAAAAGAACGATGCTACTTATAGGCAGAAAAAAAGGCATTACATAAAGATGGTTTAAAAGGGTCACAGCCTTCTACCAACCAAGTGATATTTTCAAAACCACTGAAAAATTGGGGATCCAGCAGGTATATATTTGGGGTTGGCAGACTAGGACCAGAAAGTGAATATTTTCAGCTTTGTAGGCAATTTTAAGTCTGTATTGAAACTACTCAACTGTGACGTCGTATGAAAGCAGTCATAGAGAATATGAAAACAAGTGTGGTTGTCATTTGAAAATAATTTATTTATAAAAAATATAATTTGAATTTCACATAATTTTCAGTTTCACAAAATATTCCTGTTTTTTTTTCACCCATTTAGTCATATAAACCTTATCCTGAGCTTACAGGATACAAAAATAGGCAGAGGGCTCATTGTGACCCCAGCGCTACAGTTTGTCCATCTTGGCTTAAACTTTGGTCTGAATTTATCCCACAGAACAAGTTTAACCCTTGAGACCCAGTGAGGAAGGTTGGTGAGGCTGGTCTTGGTGTATTTTTATTTCATTTTTCTGTATCTTTTGTTCACTCTTGGCTTTGCCAAAGATTACTTGTCTCTAGCCAGGAGGGTCAACCTAATGATTGTAACTAAGAGCTATGAACTGTTATTTGCTGTATTACCTTTTCCTTTATTCCATCAGTTATTTTCATAGCAAGTGATTTAAGAAAGGTTATTGGGCTTACCTTGAACCAGATTAAGTTCAATATAGAGTGCTTTAGTAGTTAAAAGCATTCTCTCCATTAGTTCACGAATGCCACTCACTGTTGATAGGAAGCTCCACTATTAGGCTCCACTGTTGATGGAGCCAAACCAGACATAGACTCCCTTACTACTTCTTAGAAGACTGCATTTTCTAACCTCCCTTGCATCTAGAAAGAAGTTGCATGACTGATCTTGGCCCCTGGTATGTAGACAAATGCCACTTGCAGTCCTGAGTTCCAAAACATCCAAAATGATCTTTTTTATACTCTCCTCCCCTTTCTCCTATTCACCCACACTTCTGAAAGCCAAAATGTCAGATGATGGAGATCTCCAATAGAAAAAGCCACAGAACATAGAGAGTCACTCAGGAGAGCTGGTTGACCCATGCTGGACATTGAATAAACAAGAAATAGCTATTATTGTTTTGAGCTTCTCAGAGTGTAGGATTGTCAGAGCAACCAGCATTTATGAGTTAATTAACATAAAATTGCAATCCTACCCAAGGATTCTATTCTACTTCTGCTCCTTTGATAAAATGTATTGGCAATCTCTTGTATTATAACAGTCGCAAAATTGCAACTCATGATTATAACAATAAGGAGAAATTGTGACAGAACTTCACAAAATCCAGCAAACATACTCCTGGGTGTTTATCTCAAAGAAATAAAAACTTATATCCAGACAAAAACCTTTGTAAGATTCTTCATAAATAACTCTTCTTTAACAACCTCAAACTGAAAACAATCAAATGTTTTTCAATAGGTGAATGGTTAAACAAACTGTGGTACATTCATACTGTGGAGCACAACCCAGGGCTCAAAAGGAACAAAATACTGATTCGTGCAACAACTTGGATGGATCGTTATGCTGAGTGAAGCAAAGCCCATCTCAGAAGGTCACATACTATTTTTTTTCTGTTTATATGAAGCATAATCGTGAAATTATTGTGGTGGGAGACTCATCACTGCAGTAATTTATGGTGGCTAAGGTTTAGGAGAGTAAGGCAGGGGAGGAGGTCGGTATGACTTCATGGGGAGAAGGGAGCCATTTGTAGTAGTGGAATAGTTCTGGTCTTGATTGTAGCCATGATTCTATGAATCTGCACACATGATAATATGAGAAACTATGCATATACATATTGTTTCTCATATTAATATATTATATATATAGTTTCTCATATATATACACTATACATACTACACACACACACACACACATACATACATACATCACACAAATTGTAGCATGTCAATTGCCTGGTTTTGATATTGCATCATAACTGTGTAAGAGGTAGTCATTGAGGGAAACTGGATTAAGGGCCCAGGGACTTCTTCATGCTGTTTTTGCAATTTCATGTAAATCTATAATTTATGACAAACCTACAACCATCTATTTGTTAAAAGTCCTTTCTCCATGTTAGGTACCAAGGGCCTTACCCGTGTTATCTCATTTAGTCCTCACAACAGTGTTACAGGTAGGTATTTTTACCCCTGTTTTATGGATGAGGAAATGCAGGATTCAGTAATACAAAAGTGACTAGAAAACAATGGAGTTAGGATTCAGGCTAGTTTATCTGATCTTGTTCTTCATAAGTACCTCTCTCTCTATGTCTTATTTTTCAAAGAGTGGTTTTTAGTGACATTTGGTAAATGGACTTTATTTTGACATGAAAGCAAAAGAAAAATAGCAGAGTCCAAACTACTTTTATGTAGGTAGAAGCTCTAAGGAACACCTAAGTATAGACAGATGTGTGACTTCTTGCTGTTGAGTCCAGACTGTCCACAGCTTAGCTTTCCACATCAAAAACAGAACACATGGGCTAGGATTGTGGCTCAGTGGTAGAGCGCTTGCTTGACATGTGTGAGGCACTGGGTTCGATTCTCAGCACCACATGTAAATAAATAAATAAAATAAAGGTCTATCAACAACTTAAAAAATATTTAAAAAAAAACAAAACAAAAAGCCAGAACACATATGCACGTTCCAATTTAACAATAAGTATTCATTAATTAAGGTCTCAACATACCTTATTTGATGTGTGAATTCTGAATTTCTTTTCCTAACATGGAATTGATTTTAGTTTTGCTTTACTTTTCTAGGTTTATATTCTATTTAGAAAAGCAATAAATAAATAAACGATTTCCCATAAATTTAAACAGATTATGGGAATTCAAAACAATTTCACTTTTAAAAAATTGTGTTTAGATTATGGGAATTCAAAACAATTTCACTTTTGAAAAATTGTGTTTAGAGGAATGTATTTGAGAATACAAAATAGGTACTGGGAACTAGGCAGCTATGGACATCTGAGGAATGCTCCCCTCCAGACCCCTTGAGGAGGAGATGAGCTTTGGGGTTGGTAATTGCATCCCACATATAACATTAGCTGCTTCATGCTGGGTCTAGCAAGGCCATTTGGGGAACCCTGTGGGGTCTGGAGAGGGCTAAATGGACTTGTTTTCAAGAGCCCCACTGGGTAAGTGATGCTGATTTTGATCATTTGCATGGCGTAGCTCTGCTGCAAGTGACAACAGTGAACAGTTATAGTCTGAGAACAAAAATCTGCACAAGGTAGACATGGTGACTTCTAATTTTAAAGGAAAGCCTAGAATCTTTGTGATATATATATAAAACAGCTGAATGCATTACAATTCTTATTACATATTTGTCTTCTTTATCTAAAAAAAACAAAGAATCATTTCAGATTCTGTGCTTCCTTTTACAACTAATGTACTAGCAAGATTGATTAATATTCTCTCGAATACATTTTTTAAAATATTTAATCCTATCTGTGACTATGATGCCAGTCCATAATTCCAAGCCTGGATTATTAATCATTCCCTCCATTTTCTTTCATTTCTACCTTCAATATGTGCAACAGTGGACAGCCAGAGTGATTTTCTTTCTTTCTTTATCAGGTGCTTTGACATGTTGTCAGGCTGGTCTCAAATACTTGGTCTCCAGCGGTTCTACTGTCTCAGACTCCCGACTGGCTGGGACTACAGGTCTGTACCACCATACCCAGCCAGTGGTTTTCGTAAAATGAAATCCAATCAAATAATCATCATAATCTCCCTCCTCCTCTTCCTCCTGTTTCTTCTTATGCTTCTGTTTGGTGTTGGGGAATTGAACTCAGTGTATTTCATGCTAGGTGTGTGTTATAACATTAAGTTTCATCCCTAGCCCCAAATAATTTGATTAAAAATCTTCCAGTGACATCTCATGATGTCACTTTAAAGAAAATTCGAACTCCTAACTGATTCTACAAAACCTGCTTGCTGCCTCTTTCTTCAAACTCATCGCTTTTCAGTTTCCTTCTTGCTCATTCTATTCTTGATACACTGTTTTTCTTCTATTTCTTGAGCATGCCAAATTCAGTTCTGTCACAGGGCCTTTGTATGTTCTAGTCTGACTAGAGCCCTCTTCCATGGACTCATCACTTATCACGTAGCAAGTTCCCTGACTATAATAAGGTTACTCTTTGAATTTCTTCTTCCCAGAGAGGCTGTCTCTCAAATATGATAATCATTTAAAGCGGTTGCCCTTTCATTATCTCCATTTTGCAGTTCTTAGTTTTCTTTTTAGCATCGATCACTACTTTGCTTTATTGTTTTGTTATCTAATGTTCCCAATAAAATATAGTGTTTTTTTATTTGTTGTTGTTGTTGTTATTGTGTATGTGTATGTATGTGATTCTGGGGATAAACACAAAGCCTTGTGTATGCTAGGCAAGTGCTCTACCACTGAGCTATACCCCCAGCTGCCTAGTTCATGTTTTTAACCAACTAAAGCACTATCTGTTTTGTTGGCTGCTGTGTAGAATATTTGTTGATTGCTCCCAGAATATTTTTTTTTAGCCTGTAATGAGCACTATATTTTACTTGTGAAGGGAAGAAATGAATATTCTCAGGTGTTCCCACTTACCTTTACCTTGTAGCCCTAGGTTGGTGTGTTTGTTTTCTGGTTGACTGTATTTACAGGAAGCACGAGTCCACCTCTGAGCAGCAAGTGGCCTGTTAACAAACTCTCCTTGACGTTAGGGTCCTTCACAGATTCTGTGAACCATCTCTCTGGGCTCTTGACCTCTGGTGCCATTCTGAGCCTTGCTATCTCTTCTGTTTCACCAGGTTCTGGGTTCCTTATTGCTGGTGACCCAGAGCCTTCAATCCTGACTGCTGACTGGTCTCTAGATCTCTGGCTGGAAGTGACATTTGGGAGCAGAAGAGCCCTTACTATAGACCACATTCCTGGCTGCCCATCCAGCGTCTTTGCCCGTGTGTGTGTGTGTGTGTGTGTGTGTGTGTGTGTGTGTATGGCAGGGGGCGGGGTGAGTCATCTTGGGTCCCCAGCTTTCATCTAAAGGTTTGATCCAGGCTCATCCTTCAGTTCAATTTCCAGAGTACTCCGTCTTCTTATTTTGACCCAGCCTTTTCCCAGAGGCTCTCCTCAGAGAGCCTTCACTGAAATTTAATTTGGGCTCTAAAGTTAGAAAACCTACTCTCCAAGCAGAGCAAATAGTGCACATGAAAACCTGACTTTGTCATCTATTGTTTTCTCTCTCTTCTTTTTTTTCTTTTTTTTTTTTTTTTGGTACTGGGGATTGAACTTGGCGACACTCAACCACTGAGCCCCATCTCCAGCCCTATTTTGTATTTTATTTAGAGACAGGGTCTCACTGAGTTGCTTAGTGCCTCACCAGTGCTGAGGCTGGCTTTGAACTCTCAATCCTCCTGCCTCAGCCTCCCAAGCTGCTGAGATTAGAGGAGTACACCACTGCTCCAGGCTGTCACTGTTTTCTATCACATTTTCTTTCACGGTTTTAAGGTGAGCCACAGAGAAGGAACTTTTGTCCTTAAAATGCCCACAATCAAAGACAGAAAACTTTTAGAAAATAACAGAAATGTTCAGGTTAATACCTGATGTAGACTATGCTGATCGTATTTTTTTTTTAATAACATGGCATTTGCAGAGAAATGGATGGCATTAGAGAAGATTATGCTAATGAAGTTAGCCAATCCCCAAAAAACAAATGCCGAATGTCTTCTCTGATATAAGGGGGGGGGGGTGACTCAAAATGGGGTTGGGAGGGAGAGCAAGGGAGGAAGATTACCTGTAGATAGGAAATAGGGGTGGAGGGAAAAGGAAGCAGAAGGGGAATAGCATGGATGGTGAAAGGAGACCCCCCTCATCATTATACAAAATACATGTATGAAGATGTGAATTTGGTTTCAACATACCTTATATATAATCAGAGATATGATAAATTATGGTATAATGGTGTACTAAAAATCGTAATGCAAAAATAAATAGATAGATAAATAAATAAATAAATAAATAAATACGTTTTAATCATTAAATCTAGCTAGGGGGAATAGAGATAGTAATTTTCCAGATCTGAAACCTGACCCATCCTTTCAGCTTCCTCTGCTTCAAAAATCTTTATTCAATGTGTGAAATCAAAAATCTTAATCCTTCCAAGTTCAGCCTTCCCACTTCTTCTCTTTCTCCTTGACCTCTTCCTCCTTGCACCCCCCCTCTCTGCTAGGGATTAAACACAGGGCCTCTTGCATGCTAGGCAAGCATTCTACCACCAAACTAAACCCCAAGCCCTGAACTGCATCCTCAGCCCTTTGTACTTTATTTTTAAGACAGCCTGGCTGAAGCTTCGGTTTCTTAAACTGGAATTTTCCATGAAAATTTTCCATGCATCCAAGTATCTTTCTCAGGGTGTTTCTGTGAATATTAAGTACTCTGATGCATGGAACAACTCTAATATTATTCTACACCTCTGCAAACTTAGAGAACCATAGGGTGGATATGCTTGGTCCTCCTCCTAGAACAGAGGAAGTGGAAATGTGTCAGACACTTTGATTCCTCTCCAGGGCTCTCTCCATGGCTTGCCAGACGGTGCCAGCTGACATATGCCAGCAAAATACTTCAGATCTCGATAATGAAGCAAAACCACAAAGTATCATTTTTATTGTAGGAGCATTCTGCCAGTGATCTGCTTCGAAAGTACTGCATAAAAATGGAAGTTGTTACAATAAAAGAAAATTTCCAAAGAATGACTCTGTGGAATTGTTGTAAAAGGGGCAATTTCTGATGTGCCATAAATTTTAGTTGATTTGATAGAGCTGGGACTTGAATTTTGAAATGATAATAGCTTAAGAGGCTCACGCCTATAACTAGGTAATTAAAAGTTATACAATATTGTCTGCTTATGAACCTTAAGTCATAGATTTGCTCTGATAAGGGGGGATTTTTATATTTTTATAACTCATTAAGTAAGCTCTTATATCTATATTCAGAGAAGTTTAGACCTGTACTATTTTTGGAAATAAGTGCAACCAAGCACAACACAAAGTTCTGATCAATGACTGACCACATATGTGATAGTGATTCCCTAAGATTACATGGTGTAGTGATGTGGTAGCATCTTAGATTGTGTAAACACACTCTATGAGATTCATACAATGACAAAAATCACACAATAACACATTTCTCAGAAGGTATCATTGTTAAATGCATGACTGTATCTCCTCAAAATACATGAGGAAAAGAACTCTGCCTCTTTAGCCATTGTTCTTTACACTTACTAAAGAACTCTGACATTCCAGCTTCTCATAGTATCCATGAAAAATCACAGAGAAATCACCATTTTCTTGAGTGTTTATATTTTTAAAGATTCTCTTCAATTCATGATGCAATATTTCTTTTGAAATAATGTGTTTGGATTATTATTTTCAGGTGAGAAGTAGATGAAAACAATACAAACCAAATGCCTACTTGTTAGAAATTCTATGTTTATTAGGCATAATTGATAAAACTAAATACAAACTTTTATTGGAAAGTGTTGAATGGTCAAAAGAACAAAGTATGAAGAGGTGTACTTCCAGGAAAATTCAGAAGGTGAATTTACCTCTATTCTTGTAATACAACTCAAAATCCTGGATATTATTCAGCTGTCCCTTTGGTTTTGAGGGGATTGCTTTAGGACTCCTGTGGATGCCAACATCTGCAGATGCTCAAGTCCCTTATAAAAAATGCCATTGTATTTGCATATAACCAATGTACATCCTCCTATATGCTTCAAATTATCTCTAAATTACTTATAATGACTAATATAAATACCACAGAAAAATGGTTACACTATATTGTTTAGGGGAGGCCAAGGGAAAAAGAGTCTGTTCATGTCCAATACAGAAACAATTTATTTTTCTCCCTATACCTTCTTTTTTATTTAAAGTTTTCTTTTTGTAGTTGTAGATGGATACAATACCTTTATTTTATTTATTTGACTTTATGTGGTGCTGAGGATCAAACCCAGGGACTCACGCATGCTAGGCAAATGCTCTACCTCTGAGCTATAGCCCCAGCCCTCTCCTAATACTTTCTTCCTGGTTGGGTGAATCTGTGGATGTGGAACCTGCAGATTCAGAGGAGCTACCATATCTAAACAAACGAGAAGATTCTGAAGGGTAGACAGCAGAAGGAGACCCACCAGTGACTTTGGAAACTCATCATGAGGAGCTACATGGTAGTAAATACTTGAATTTTCTTTTTGCCTCATGGGTATATCCCTGACTTGAGTACTGAAGAAGTTGGGACCTATTTATGCTAATATGCATGTCCAAAAGAAGCCCCCCCCCCAAAAAAAAAATCCAGCCTTCTCTAGCCACAGGACAAAGAAAAGAATAGCTTAGCCAGACAGAAAACTTTTAAAAAATAACAACATTGTAAATACCATAGAAGAAAACAAAGTAACTCTGGCTTCACCTCCACTCCTACTAGCAAAGGCTAAGTGGGAAGCAGAGAGCTCCTCTCTCACTGGAAGGAGCATCATATGCCTGAAGGAGCCAGGGCCCCGGCTTCCACTGGTGCTGGACAGGAGCAAGCCTGCAATGCCACCTCCCACCCCTGCCCCCACACAGAGGAGTCAGTGGAGTGGCTCCACCTTCTCCTAGTCAATGTAAAACCAGCTGATGCCTATAGGGTACAAATTCTCTCAGCCCATAAGTTTTAACAAGGAGCACCAGTCCCATCCCAGTCAATGGAGGCAGAGAGGAGAACCTGGACTTGGAACCACACTTGGCTTTAATGAGGTAGGAGAATTATCAGAAGAGGCCTGTTAAAACACAGCGTTCAAATAAGATCCAGAGTCTTACCACACCTCCTCCAAAATGGCCAGGTTTCTCTGTTGATAGCAGTACAACTCACAATAGCTAAGTTATGGAACAGGCTAGGTGCCTATAAAGATATGAATGAATAGAGAAAATGTGGCATAGGTACACAATGGACTTTTACTCAGCCATAAAGAAGAACAAAATTATGTCATTTGCAGGAAAATGGATGGGACTGCAGAACATATATTGAATAAAATGAACAAGACTCAGAAAGTCAAAGGCTATATGTTTTCTCTTATATGTGGAAGCTAAAGAGAAAAAAGAAGGGGGGAAAAATAAAGTGAGACCAGAAGAGTAGAGAAATAGAGGATGGGGAGCCAGGAGAGAAGGAGGGATTAGAAAGGGGGAGGTTCTGGGAAATGAAACTGACCAAATTATGTGCATGTGCAAAGAAATCACAAGGAACCTCAATATTATGTATAATTATGATGCGCTAGCAAAAAATTAATTACAAAATGGCTAGATTTCTGTTGGGAGTCTCCCTGAGAACTCCCGGGCCTTTCAAACATGGCGGCAGGCAAATTGCCAGTGGGTGGCTAGAACTCCCCGGGCCTTTCAGATAAGGAGCCCCTAATGCAACATGGAGGTGGGCAAGTTGCCAGTGGGCGGATAACAAGTTGTTTTGAAAACCTTCTAATTGGCCCTCCCATCTTCCGAACTCATGGACAGTTCGTGCCCCCCATGAATCTTATGCAGGGAGGACGTGCATGCACCGCAGGTGATGACCTGACCTTTACTATGATTGGCCCCGGGAACTTCCTGGTTTAAGATAACTGACTCTCACTTTCTATATAAGCTAGAACCAGCTTGCAGTAAAGTGCTTCATCTTTGTCACTGCTATCTGTGTGTGTGCATTTTAATCTCCGACGACAAACCTTGGCTTTTCAATTTCAATTAAATGTTACTTGTTATATCAAGAACCAGCGCTATCTCAAACTGAATGAGAAAACTGAACCTACAGTTGAAAAGACTCAGCAAAAGATGTCAATTCTCCCTAAACTAATATATACATGTGCTACAATTCCTAAAAGAAAAAAAAAAATCCCAGCAAGAGGATTTTCTTTTTTTGGTACAAATCCCTTTTCTTTGTTGACACAGATGATTTTTGTAAAATGTCTATAAAAAGGCAAAAGAAGCAGAATAACTGGATGAACTTTGGGTAAAAATCATGGAGGAATCAGAAATTTCTACCTGACTTTAACACTTACAGTAATCCAAACTGTGTGGTTATTAGAAGAGAGATAGACATGCAGGTCAACAGAACAGAATACAGAACCCAGAAATAACCCTACACAGTATAATCAACTAATTTTGCACAGAGGTTTAAAAGCAATTCAGGGAGAGAGGATAGTTTTCCAGCAAAAAAAACCCACCTTAAACCTTCCACATACAAAAACAAGCTCAGAATTTGTCATAGATTCTTCCTGCCACACCCACGGAAATGTTAGAAACTTTTAAAGGTAGATGGCTTGTATCAAACAGTTACAGACAGACCTACATACTTCCTCTCGAATCCTAGCTGAGTTCTTCAAACACATGGTGTTGAAGCCACAGGGAATAAAAGTTAATTAGTAATACCCTAAAACCTGACCTGATGGGAGAGTTACTGTCACCATGAAGAATATGTGATCCCATAGATCAAAAGTTTCCAAGCATTTAAAACAATTGTTTAGTGAAGACAGGAATCTTTTCAAATCACTCTCCCTGGTAATCAATACCTGGTGCCAAATATCAGGCAAGGATTTGACCCACCACATTGGGAAAGTCAGATACTCTTCAAATATAGAGACACTATTGTCAAAGGACAGATGGCCAGCATATATCAGCATGCCTTTTATGTTTTTAGTCCATCATTATTTGGATAGTATCTTTTATTTAAATTTATTTATTTATTCTAATTTGTTAAACATGACAGCAGAATGCATTTCAATTCATAGTACATATATAGAGCATAATTTTTCATTTCTCTGGTTGTACACAAATTAGTCACCCATTCATGTTTTCATACAAGTACTTAGGGTAATGATGTCCATCTCATTCCACCATCTCTCCTGCCCTTATGCCACCTCTCTTTCCCTCCCTCCCCTTGGCCCTATCCAAAGTTCCTCCATTCCTCCCATGCTCCCCCCATTATGAATCAGTATCCACATATCAGAGAAAACATATGGCCTTTGGCTTTTTGGGATTGGCTAACTTCACTTAGCATTACATTCTCAAACTCCATCCATTTACCTGCAAATGCCATGATTTTATTCTCTTGAATGCTGAGTAATATTCCATTGTGTATATATATAGCACATTTTCTTTATCCATTCATCTATTGAAGGGCATCTAGGTTGGTTCCACAATTTAGCTATCGTGAATCGTGCAGCTATAAACGTTGATGTGGCTGTGTCCCCATAGTAAGCTGTGTTTAAGTCCTTTAGGTATAAACCGAGGATGGATAGTAGTTTGAGATATAGAAATTTGGTTGAAAAGAACCATTCCTTAAAGTATGAATTCAGATTAATTATCATTTGAGAGACAAAAAAAATATTACCTGAAATTAATTCCAGAAAGATGTCATTGTTTGAATAAACATTTATTATGAATTTCACACACACACACACACACACACACACACACACACACACACAAATTATGAAGTAGATACAATAACTATTGCTACTTTTCAGATAAAATGGGACCATTTGTCCCAGGTCAGAGGCTAGGAAGAGAGAAGCAGGATTTGAACTTAGTTCTCATCCACCTCTCTCCTCATGTTGGAAGCATCTTTTCCTTTGCAGACCCACCTGGGGAGTAATAGGTGGGAGTCTTAGGGGCATTTAGAATTCTGGCTCCCAGATTTTATATTTTACAGACTAACATTATTTTAAAGAAAAGAGAGAAAATAAATATGAAATTCCCAATATTTATTGTGTCAAGAAAACATATTTTTAAAAACTACCATCCATTTTCATTATTTTTTAAATTTTTCATAAAAAGGATATTTTAACATAATAATGTGTAAGAAGGACATAATTTTAGAATAAGAAAAGGCCCTTTAAACTGAACATATTTAGGGGCCAAAGGCATAGTTTAATGGTGGAGAGTTATTTAGCATGCACAGGCACCAAGTTCAAACAGCACACACATGCATAAAAGAGAATATTATTTAGTTTTTATGAAAAAAAACCTCACTTCTGAAAAGTTAACTTTTCTTTCTCTATTTTTAAATTGAACAACAGATCAGTGAAAACATTGCCCTGGTCTACAGACTGGCATTTGGAAAACACTAATCTAGAGACTATTGAGATATTCACTGGTGAAAGACATAAAAAATCTGGGCAAAATCAGAACAGAAGCAATTCAGCAGCTACATGTGGTCAAGTATTTGTAGATTTCTGTTTGGAGACTTAGAAATTGATGTCTCTCTCTCTAGCCCTATAAAACTTCTCTTCATGATCCCTTGAAACACCCATCTCCAGCTGTTGGAACTGCTATGGGAGCTAGAAAAACAAGACACATGGCCTCACTGTGACTCTTAGCTTCAACTCTGAATTAGATGCTGTGATTCTCAAACTTTGCCTTGTTTTCTACTCTTTAAAGGCTGCTCATTCTCTAGTTTCCTATTGTACTTGAGAGTTGAATGCGTGGGTCTTCCCTTTGCAGACCAGGCACACCCTTCATCATAATTCTGAGTTTCTTACAGGTGCAAAAGTTGGAGATTGCTGTGGGCAAACCACCCCTTCCGGCTCAACTATAATATGAAACCTTATCTCAGCCATATCCTAGGTTGGCTGCTTTCCACGTGTTTTATTTGTGCTTCATAAGAAGGAACTACAATATATCAGAAGCTTATCTATATCCTGGGTAAACACTGCAAAGCCTGTGTAATTTATAGCTTATGATAAAATTATGTGTGGAGAACATCTGCTATTTTCACTTACAAAGAATTCCAATCTCCTTGTGTTTTTTTTTTTTTTTTGTTGTTGTTGTTGTTAGTTTTTGTATTTTTCTGTAGTACCAGGGATTAAACCCAAGGCCTAATGCATGCTAGTCAAAGGCTCCACTGTTGAGCTATATCACCAGACCATTTTATTTTTTATTTTTAGACAGGGTCTCTGAATTGCCCAGCCTGTCCTCCAACATGCAGTCCTCCTGCCTCAGCCTCCTGAGTAGCTGGGATTATAGGCATGTGCCACTCTGCCCAGCCATATTTCTTCTTTTCCTAATAGCATTCCAGTTTTACTTTGAGGAATAATCCAAACCTTCTTGAATATATTCTTAGAAGAATGGCTTTAAACTCACTTCTACCTTGTCAAAGGATTGGTTCAAAATCTGTGCTAGGCCAATCAGGCTATCTTCTAGAAATTTGGAAGTTTAACATCTAAACCAGTAGAAAGATTAACGGGGCTGAATCATTCTGATTGTGGCAGCCCGAAGAAACTTCTTTTAAAAATTTATGAAATTTAGGTTCCCAGAGCTGCCTTGCATCCTGTTTTTCTTGATTCAATCTCTGTTCTTCGTTGCTTTATAAATTTTCAATTATTCTACTCCTTCCCCACCCCTCCTTTTCGCTGAAGTTAGTCAGAACCTATTTCTGATGCTTACAATCAAACACACCAGCTGAAACATTTTTTTTCTTATTATTATTCATAATACAAATTGCTGTGGTATGTTGGGACTATACCATGGCAGCCCTGTCCTAAGAATTTCCACGATTTATTTTTCTCTCTACAATGATCTCAGAAGATAACAACTAGTATTCTTGAAAACTAGAATTGATAATTTATCCTTGATCAAAGTATGCAAGCTACTTAATCCAAATCTCACTTTTAAAGTGTGTGTGTGTGTGTGTGTGTGTGTGTGTGTGTTTAACCTAACAAACAGTAAAGTATATGTTTAGTTTTTATGGGATCATCTACACAACAACATTTATAAAGTCTGTAATCAAAGACAACCCTTTTCTGATCTTTGTATAAATAGTATTTTGAATATTTGAACTACCAAAGTTTTGAGACCCACACAGAGAAAGTATTTAGAATTACTTTTAAGCGCTGTCTTATTAAAGCTTTTTGTTCCTGGATGTTACATAAAGGAATGAATTTAGATGTCTAATGCATGTCGGCCAGATGAGAGAATGGGAGGGAAATTGGCGCATGGCAGGCGCTGACTATTCAATCACCAAATACAAATAGAACAACTATTATGTGCTGTATACTATGCCAGGCTCTAGGAGTACAAAACAGAAAAAAATATTGTTCTCCTACCCTGCTAAAGAAAAATATTAGCCAAATACTTGTTGAAGATAATAAAGCAGATTTCATTTACAGGAAGTCCGTGGAGAAATGGGGTCTTGCTTTGGAGGCTAAAGAATATATTCTGACAGAGACAAATGAGAATTTATAACCAAGGAGTAGGGAGTGGAAAATTACCAGGAAGAAACATCAAATCTAAGGGATTTCTAGTTAAAATGAAATGCTAGGACTTTTGCTGAAGGCAGACGAGGGTAATAACCTGTTGATGAGGTCAGATATCAAGGGTGAACCATTCAACAGGATATTCAGCTGCGTTCTGCCAGGAGAGGGAGGCCCAGGCATAGGCCCCCTGTCAAGCTGAGGACTGCAAGGAGCCTCTCTTAGGCTTTGTTTTAGGTCTTTGTCAAGCAAAGGAGCTAATAGTCAAATGGGTTAAAGGGTAAATACACAAACTAGAACAATGATTTAGTTAGGTGGTAATTAAAAATACTTTAATCACCAATTTTGATGTGTATAGTTATCACTATGTACTCCACATGTAAAACATTCATAGTGTTATAGAAATGCATAGAAAAAAATCATTCCAGCTGAATCAATTCTTTGATAATAATTAGAAACGATACACATGCTTAACATGCTCTCTACAGTAAAATGATGATGTATAAATGTTGTGATGCTTAGGAAATGTATTTTTGGCCCAAAGAATACAGTTGTGTTTACCAGAGAAATATTTTATACAGTCTCAGTAATCACATTTCAAGTACATGGTAACCACAAAAAATAAAATGCTTGCCACGTAATCAAACCCCAAATATGTCAGTGTGATTCGCATTTTTTTTTTCACTGACATCATACTGTATGTAAATGAGCTAAATTTGAGGTCCAAAGAAAGGAAAGCTTTATTTACACTTCATCAAGATAGGTATGAGAATTCATGTGGAAACTGAAACTTTCTATAACACAAACCAAAGGATAGATTTTACACATTTTTAAACATGAATCGAGATGCAGAAAATTTTAATTGTAGTGGACAGAATTATGTAAATTGGCTACAAGAAGCCCTAGAAAGATCAAAGAATGTTTTGCTAATATGGGGAAATATAGAGAGCGGTTTTCAGTTTACACAGTGCTCCTTTAAATTTGATGTTAATAGTATTGAGTTGATACACGTGTTAGCAATTTATTAAACAAGAACAGTTATGCTTTTGCTTCACAGTCATATCTATTTCTTTGAAAAAATGACAAACTAATCTTATCAACATGAACACAAATATGAAAAGATAATGATTTGTAGTATTCATTTAGGTATTGGAAAACTTATGGTTTGAACTTTTCAGGTATATAAATCTAATATTTGACTGCAAAGCTTATAAAATCCAAATACAAATAAATTATTTTGATAAAAAAATTAGCATCTACATTGAGATGTGGTTTAAATATACACATTGGATTTTGAAGATTTTGTTTAAAAAACAAAATATAGCCATTAAGAAGTTTGAGTCTGATTATAGCATGAATGATAATACTTTGGGTATCTTGGGTTAAAATATGTATTGTTAAAATTAATTTTACTTCTGTTTTCAGTTTTTATAATGAGATTGGTAGAAAGTATAAAATTATATATGTTGCATGCATTATATTACTATCAGTCAGAACTGCTCTGGGGCAGTTGAGAATTCATGGGCAAGGTGAGAAACAGCTTTTTAAAAACATGCATTGAAAGAATTAAGATGGAATTCAGGAGAGAGTGGTACCCAGGAAAGGAAATTATTTCAGAGAAGAAATAGTCAAAAGGTCAATTAATAATGTCACCCATGGAGAAGTTAAATGTAGTAGAGGAAAAAAAAATGAATTGTCTTAGAAATAGAACTTGATTCAGATTAGCAGACCTAGCCAGAGTTTTGGTTCTGCCAGCCCAAGCTTGCTATGTGTCATTAGGCAGGCCCAGACGAGTTATTTGGGAGTAAGACTCGGAAAGTCCCAAATGACTTCATCTAATAGAATGAGAAGAATTTGGTATCTGCTATAGTTAACTGCTGGATCTCCAGTCTGGCGCTATTAGGAAGTAATGAAACTCTTAAGAGGTGGTCTCTGATGGGAAGCCTTAGGTCATTGCAGTTTACTCTAGAATAGAATAATGGGAACCCAGCCCCTTCCTCTCTCTCTTTTTCACACAGAGACATGAGGTGAATGGGCTTTCTCCCATGTGCTCCTACCATGATGTACTGTGTCACCACAGGCCCAAAACAGTAGAGCTAATCGATTATGAAGTGAAACCTCCAAAACAATGAGCCAAAATAAACCTTTCCTCTTTTTAAGTTAATTATCTCAGATATTTTTTTACAATTACAAAAAAAATGACTAGTACGGTATCCTCAGAGAAGAGATGAGACCAGGATAAACTTAGGAGTGTGGTAAAAGGCAGAGTTTGAAAGGGAAGGAAGAGAGAGGAGCCCGTGAGAAGTCTTGATGCTAAACACCAAGTGGGAGGACTGAGAGGTGGAGAGGCTGAAAAACTTCCACAAGGGATGATTAACATCACATCTGAAGTCATTTGCTTTACTTCCGTGAAACCCACCTCTTCTGTTTTTGCTCAACTCTCAGTAAAAACTGCTGTCCACATACAGACCTGTAGGAGTGTATAAATACTGCAAGTTGTATAAATAATGGCAAAGAATTAAATGTCAAGTATGGATTATTGTGCGGTGGAACAACATGTGTGGGTTGCAAAATAATTTAGTGCAGAACTAGCAGAGCAAAGCCATGGATTCAAACTTGGGGTTACCATGGAAAAACTGGGGAGTGTTTTATATTCTTACTTCCCTGTGTGGGTGGGGTATAGTTAGAGGCAATTTGATCTATATCTCCAAGGGAAAAGTGAACCCAATTAACATCTATGTTGCAAAGATAAAGCCTGAAGGGTATTCTTTGGGTTGAGCAATAAGACGGTAATTGGAGGTCTTGGAGAGAAACAGGGTACAAAATGTATGGCCAGTCCTCACTGTTGCGGGAGAGGAAGCTGACAACAATGAGCTTGAAGAGCTTTGTTGAGAGAGCAAGAAGAGAGATTGATGTAGCTGGAAGGGTTTTGTTTTATTTTTGGATGGAATGTTGGAACTTTTTTTTTTTTTTTTTTGTATCCTAAATAGAGCGGTAGAAAGTCTATTCTTTCTATATGGCAGCTTTGTGCTGAGAGCACAGTTTATAAAGTCCTTTCAGTATCAAAGCAGAGGTGACAGTGAAAAAAATCTGGAGTAGCAAAAAGGGAGTTTCAAAATCTCAGTGTGGTGCTGGCAGAAATGATGTTAGTCAAGAAACTTAAGAGTTGTTACCCGTGGGCTGGGATGTCAAGTAGCGTGGCTTGCACCAGGCACTGCCATGTACAATGTGGAGGTGGTTGTGAATTTCAAGTTGGCTCTGAGACAATCGGTGGATCTGAGCAAGTTATCTTCCTCTCTGATCTCTGCTCACACCCTTAACTATTGGGGGCTGGTATCCATTAGGGATTTTTTTTCCCTGTCCTCTCTCTTAAATACATGTGTTAAACATTACTTCCATGTCACAGCACTTTTGTTCTCTGTTCATGACCATAGAATCTCTAATGCGGTGCTCCAGGCAGCCTCCACCAGATAACTAGAGTAAGCACGAAAGTTGAAATCGACTAGTCCTAAGAGGATTAGGTGATTTCTCCAGTCATTCCCAGGACAATATCTTAACAATAATTCCATTTAAAGAAAAGCATCAACTCTATGTACCCTTGAACTCACCTGCATAGTACCCTGATTAACTATACCACTAAAGTACTCTCAAAATTATTCTTTAACCTGATGTATTTGTATGGATTCTCAGTGTCAGTCACATATTATCATTAGATGTCAATCACATGGCTACAAATAGATTATGACCTGTCTTAATTCTAAATGCTTAGATAATTTGATTGATTTAAATAGACTTTACTAAGCACTTCCTATGTACTAGATGGTAGAGCAACAAAGATAAATAGAGGGCCAGCAGGTCTATTTTTTGAACACTAACTCAGAGGAGAGTGCTCTTCTGGTGGTTCAGAAGTTACAGGAGTTTGCATAAAGAGGTCTTTTGGGGGGGGGGGTTGTGGCAGGGCTCATTGTGGAAACGAGAGTCAAGAGGACCTTGGAAATATAGAGAATCTTATGAAATGGAGAAAGGGCTTTATGGACAGTGGGGGTAGTATGAACAAAGATCAGAGTGAAGTACTGTGAAGGACACATTGGGAAAGGCATTTAAAGCTACAGCAGGGTTGAGCTAGAGGCATTGATATGAGATGAAGATTTTGAAGGACTTAGAATGAGGTTTAGATACTATCTCACAAACAATGGGAATTCCTTTGGAATTTTTGAGCAGACTTGACAAGTTAACTTTCAGCTGCAATATTGAGGTTAGACTGCAGAAGGAAAATAATAAAGGTCAGCAGATATCACAAATGTCCAGGGAAAAGATGAAGGAGGCATGGGTTAGAAGATAGGGGAGAGCAGGTCACAGGTTCTGGATGGAAAAGTTTTGTCAACTAACTGTTTTAATTGATGGTAAACAAGAAAGAGTCAAGAAAGTTCAAAATGTATTCAATACTGTGAAAGGAAAAAAAAAAATCCTACTTTTCCCATTGTCCCTTTTTTAAACTTATTTTTTTTTCCTTTTTACTCAGAAACAAATCAAACTACCCCAGTGCAACCTGACTTCCAGTTGCAGGGCATAGGCTGGCACCTGGTCTACTACATCTCCTAACCTGGAGGTCTAGCAGCTTTCCCTCTAGACAAATGCCCAGGGTGGGTGGCAAGTGAATGAATAATTCTGAGTCCCAACATTGAAGGTAGAAGGCACAGTTTAGGATCATACAACTTTTAATCTTTGTCTTTGAATTTACAGAATTATATTACTTTGCTATCAAGTCACCCAAACACACATTGACAGACAAACAAAAATCTAAATTTTTATTGAGAAACTAAGTGAGACTAAAATCATATTAGGCCTATCATAACTATGGAATGTACTTTGTGCAGGATTCTTCCTGCAAAATCCAGTCTCTGTCAATTCAGAGCATTGGAGGTAATATCCACACAACCAGCTTGGTGATAATTCTGAAAGACTCTCTATTGCGGGTAAGCAAATGGGTCATGGGTAGGGACTTCAGAAGGACATGATCTACTTAAGGGTCAGAAAAGAATGATACATGCTTTTAGTTATGAATTGCTCTTCTGGAACCTAAATTTGGACCCTCTACAGAAAAAAAAAATCCATGTCTTATCTTCCTAGACTCAATTTATAGAGAGCTACCAAGCTATTCCTGGGAAGAGGGTTTTAGTGGCTTTCCTATAGTTTCAAAGCATGGACTGACATATAACTAAGACAGATGTCTTTGTGGAGCAGTTTCCTCAGACATTTCCTAGGATAAAACTAATTTAAGTTCTTGTTAAGGATTACACTCCACCTCCACTGAAGATGGCAATATCTAACACGGACAGAGATTTAGAAACCTGACACTAATTATTTCTGTGTCAATGAGCCAATCAAATTTCTTTTGTGAACTGTTTCCTCTTTGGTAAATGATAACATTGAACCACATGGAAACTCAGCTACTTTCTGACCCTTTTGGAATTCCTCTTCTCATACTGCATGTGCACTGTATGGGCCTCTCCAGAGAGATCTGCAGAGCTTCCCCTGATCTTTCTTCTTTCCATAGCAAAGTGAATCAGTTCTTTCGCTGGGAAATTTTGTAAGGGCTGCCTCCTTGCAATCTACTGTAGGAAAACACATGCCTAAATTATAGTAAGAAAGACACTAAACTTCCTTTTTAACCATGATAGAAATGTCTGACACTGGGTTTCTCCTCTCTCCATAAACAATTTGGAAATTTGACAAGGCGCAAGAAGCTCTAGTTTTTGGATGCTGGACATATGCGACACAGGTTTATGATCTCTGAGGAGATCAAATAAAGTAATTCACAGATCCTCTTGGTGCTACAGTTGAAGTCTGTCCCACTCATTTAGATGTTGGAGGCACTGTCCCAGTGTGGCTTAAGTGAGAGGTGGTAGGGCTTCTAAGAGGTGGACCCCAATGAGAAGTTATAAGGCCAGCCTCTCCCTGTGCTGTGGCTTTCTGTCTTGCTATGTGGTCATCCCCTCTCATGTGTACTTCCACCATTGTGATGTCACTACGTGGTCCTTGCCATAGCTGAGCTGGTGCTGCCACCATGCCCGTGAACATCCAGAATTGTGAACTAAATAAGCTTATTTTATTTATAAAGGTACCCAGTCTCAGGCATTTTGTTAAAATAACAGAAAACTGACCAATACACTTGGCTTTCTGCCTAGAGGGAACTTTCTAGAAAGTGTTGCAGGGAGGGTGACTTTAAGCACAGCATGGAGATTTCAGTGTGTTAATGAAGTAGAGATTAGAGTTCTATGATTCTGAGGACCTAGAAATTTGAAATACAGAGGGAATTCATAGAAAAAATAATCTGTATGGAAACTCTTGATTCTGTTTTCAAATACTCAGTAAACTCCATGAAGTTAGAAAACAGCTCACTAAGGTCTGGTAGCTCTTTAAATTATAACTACCCAGAATAAATAAACCTGTTGAATGTCCAAGGCATTTCATAGGGCTGCAAAGGGATTAAGCCTTACTTTTGGAGCTCAAATATCCCCAGATTAAAGACTTATAACTCGTTCTTACAAAGTTTAAAAACAACCTTCAAAAAAGGAAACCAACTCACAAGTCACCTACTTCTCCGAACTCCTGAAAATAAACCAATCCAGACATTCATCCATTTAACACTATAATGTTTAGCATCCAGTAAAATGTACCAGGCAGGACTGGGGTTGTAGCTCAGTGGTAGAGTGCTTGCCTAGCATGTGTGAGGCACTGGGTTCAACTCTCAGCACTGAACATAAATAAATGAGTAAAATAAAGGTCCATCAACAACTTAAAAAAATATATCAGGTATGTGACTAAGAAGGAAAATATGATCTGGAGAAAACTAAGCCAATAGTAAAAGATCTGGAATGACAGAAATAATGGAGTGCTCAGACAAAGACTTCAAATAGGTATTAAGAAGAACTCAAAATTGAAAGAAAAAAATATCATAAAACAAAGCAAAAATATCAACAGGTTTAAAAAGTTTGAAATCACACAGACTATGTGCTCAGACCAAAAAATAATTAAATTAAAAAATATCCTGATGAGGATAAATGATGGAATATGGAGACCAAAATAGATCTTATACATGTAAAAAAGATAGTATTTAGCATGAAAACTTCACAAAGTAAGATACTGCAGAAGAAAGTCAATGAATTTAATAATAGGCAATAGTAACTACTCAACTGAAAGGAAATCAAGAAAGAAAAAAAGTAAAGAATTGTGCCTCCCTGACCTTCAGGTTATTAGCAATTTAAGTCCCTAAAGAAAGAAAGGGGAGTCATAGAAAAAACAAAGAAGACCAAATGTTACAGAATTTTTCAAATTTGACGAAAACTATAAGCCCACAGATCCAAGAAGCTCAAATATGAAAAACACCAAGAAAATGATCTCATAATGCATCATAATCAAATTGCTGAAAAATAAAAATAAAGAATTTACCTTTAGATCAGACAGAAAGTAAATGAGCCCTTATACACAGAGGAACCAAGACAAGAGTGAGCTCAGGATTTCCCATCAGAAACACGATATCTCTAAAAATATGAAACAATCATTAGAGAGCTGAAAGAAAAATAACTTCAGCCTAGAATTCCACATTCAGTAAAAATATTTTTAAAAATAAGACCTTTTTGGACAAACAATGGGTAAGGAATTTGCTTTTCTTTTCTCTCTTTCTTTGCCAGAAGACCTGCCTACAAAAGAAGGTTTGGGACTTGAAAAAAAAAAAAAAAGATGGAAGCCTGAATTGACACAAAGGAATGAAGAGTGTCAGAAATAGTCAATAGGTGGGTAGACATAAAAGAATATCTGCATTTTAAAAAACTTCTTTTAAAAATCATTTGGCTATTCAAAGAAACATTGAACAGACATTGAAGAAAACTGTGTAACAATGATAGCACAAAGGATGGGAAGGGGAAAGCAAAGTGTACTCTTGGAATTTGCTTGCATTATACAGAAAAAGTGATATTATTTGAGTGGAGATGGCGATAAGTTATGGAAGTCCATTGGGTACCCTAGAGAAAATGATGGAAAATATTACAATGAATCATAGCTATAAGATAATAGTGGAGATTAAATTTTTAATTCTAAACAGTACTAAAACAATCAACTAATGGCAAGAAGAAAGTGATGGAGGAACAAAACATATGGGATCCACAGGGAACCAATGGCAAGATGGTAGTTGTGAAGCCAAACTGATAACAGCATTGAATAAAAGTGGTTTAAACACTATAGTTTGTAGAGAGAGATTTACAGACTGAATAAAAAAGCAAAAACTAATTATATGCTTCATTCAAAATGTACTTTAAAGAAACAGTTCAGGTAAAAATAAAGCTAGAAAAACATAATAGTACGCCATTATTTCTCATAAGAAAGCTGGATGGATTATACACCTATCATGCAAAACAGAACTCAGGACAAAAATCATTATCCAGGATCAAGATGGACATTTCCTAAGGCTGAAAGAGTCCATTTCTTACAGCAATGTAACAATCCTAAATGTGCATGTTACCTTAATTAAAGACATTATATACATGGAATAAAGATTGAGATAAATAAAGGAATCAGATAAATCCATAATAGAGGAAGATTTCAACTCTCCTCACTCCTTCTTCTCTCATTGTGAGTGTAAATAGGAGGAAACAAATTAACCAGAAAGTACATGGAAGATTTGAACAAAACTATTAACCAGCTGGACATCATTGACTTTTATAGAACACTCCACCCAATAAGGTGGATAGTGCATTAATTTTTATCAGTGCACTTGTACTATTAAGTAAGATAAATGGTTTGTAGGCCCAAAAAACAAAGCAAAAATATCCACAGGCTTAAAAAGTTTGAAGTCACTCAGACTATGTACTCAGACCAAACAATAATTAAATTAAAAATGAATATTCAAAAATCTGAAAAATGTGCCATCATTTGGGAGTTAAATCCTACTTCTCTCATTAACCTATAGGTCAGAAAATTATAGACAAGGGAAGCTAGAAAATATTTTATACTGAATAATAAAGAAAGAAAACTATCAAAATTTACAGGATAAAACTAAGCCAGAAAATTAATTCTTTTAAAGGATTATACTAGAAAAGAAAAAAAGTCAGGCTGGGGCTGTAGCTCAATGGTAGAGTGCTTGCCTAGCATACGTGAGGCACTGGGTTTGATCCTCAGTACCACATAAAAATAAACAAAATAAAGGCATTCTGAGCATTTACAACTAAAAAGAAAGAAAGAAAGAAAGAAAGAAAGAAAGAAAGAAAGAAAGAAAGAAAGAAAAGAAAAAGTCTAAAATCAATGACCCAAAGATAGTTAGAAAAAGAGGAGCAATTTAAACCCAAAGAAATAGACAAGAAATAAAGGTAATAACTGAAATCAAGGTAATATAAAATGGACACATAATAGAGAACACCAATGTAACAAAATTGGTTCTTTACAAGATCAAGAAAATTGACAAATTTCTAGTTAGACTAATAAAGCAAAAAAAGAGGGACAAATGAATTAGCAATATCAGAAGTCTAAAAGGAGCTATCAGTAGAGACCTTGAAAAAAATTAAGTTGACAATATGGGTATTAAAGCAATTTTATGCCAATACATTCAATAACTTGGATGAAATGAAGATGTTCTCTAGAGACACACATTAACAAAATTCAGAAGAGAAGAAAGAGTGCATCTGAATAACCTTATTTGGCTATAAGGAACAAGTCAGGCCCTGCTTGTCAATGCTACTACTCTTTCATGACTGCTCCATAAGAGAGAACCCATTCCTATTCATTTAAGAGGCTAGATTTATCATGAAAGCATAACTAGACAAATATGGTACAGTCTAAGTATGGAAAGTCTTTAACAAAAGTGTGAAAAAAATTTTTCTTTTGTGTTGAACCCAGGGTCACTCTATAACTGAGTTGTATTCCCCAGACACTATTTTAATTTTATTTTGAGATGGCATCTTACTAAGTTGTTGAGGCTGGCCTCAAAGTTGCCATTGCCCTTCCTAAACCTCCCAAGTCGTTGGGACTGTGAAAATCCGTATCAAAATTGAATTCAGTAATACATAAAAATGAAAATAGATCGTTAATAAATGGAGTTTTCTCACAAGTATAGAGTTAGTTTTATATCTGGGAATCAACTTAATATTTGGAAATCATCATATTGGCAATAAAGAAACTATCTGAATATTTCAATGGATACAAATTAAAACCACACTAAGATACTAGTTTACATTCATCAAAATTACTATAATTATAAAGGCAATATCAAGCTTTGACAAGAAATTGTGGAGCAACTGAAACAGTCGTATTATTGGAGAAAATGTCCATGTTATAAACATGATAGAAAACTGGTCATTTCTTATAATATTAAGAATAGCACACAATTAAATGAACAATCTTTTAGATACTTATATTTACTCAAGAGACATAAAAACACATCCACACAAAATTTGTCCTTCTAGTCATTGGTTTTGGTCATCTCTGCAATTTGAAAGTTGTATAAATCCTTTGAGGTCATTAGCTGGAATAGACGATCACCTTTATACTTACGGTGGAGAATCATTTGCTGGTAGCCCACAGCTGGGCATTTCAACTACTTCGGTTCTCTTATAAAACCTTACCAAGACCTTATCTTGCCTGCCAACATGGTCACCTACTACAACCCCAAAGAGGCTCAAGTTCCAGGCATCCCTCTGTGTCCAGAGAAAACAGAGTCCTGGGTAAAACTTGGAAGAGACTTTATCCAAGGGCCACTGTAAGGTTTGGCTAGTTTTTTCTACCTTTCCTGATGATTGGGAACGCTAAACAAAATGAAGGTCGTAATTCTCAGGCCTTGAAAAACCCTTGGGTGTCCTGGGATGCGAAAGAGAATTCATCGTCACTCTGTAAGTTTTTGGGAATCCCAATCTGAGAATTATTGCCCTTGCATCTTTACTGTTTTGTTAAATATCACCCAGAAGAAGATAGCTAGCTATTCTAAGGGTAACTTCCTGCCCTAAGTAGAGTCATATTAGGCCTTAATGATTTTTCACTGGATAGAAAGGAGTAGAAAAAGTTGTCTGTCCCTTTCCCACCATTTTTCTTCTTCCATGGCTCCTACCAGTAGAGTGGTCCATTTCTCCTCTGGAGAATGGACCAGGTGTAAATTGTCTTTCTGAAAAGGGGACAAAGCCATAGCCAGGGTTAGACCTCCACCTATCACTGTCTCCTGGTCTGTTTGATCAGTTCTTCTCTTTTCTAGGGATGCTTTTGTCATAACCTTTTGATGTCCCATGCAGTGTATGACAGGCACACCTTTGAGAGTTGCAGCTTCCAATAGCTGCAAGATCTGTTCCTTCATTTTTTTGTTGTTGTTGTGGTTGGGAGGGGGGTTTACCTGAGATTGAACTCAGGGCCACTCAACCACTGAGCTACATCCCCAGCCCTATTTTGTGTTTTATTTAGAGACAGGGTCTCACTGAGTTGTTGTTTAGCGCCTCGTTTTTGCTGAGGCAGCCTCTTCCTGCATCAGCCTTCTGAGCCACTGGGATTATAGACACATGCCACAGAGGCCTCATTCTTTCCAAATGGCTGTGTGTGTGTAACACTAAAAATCCGTACTTGGAGTCCTTCTATGCATTGAACACTTTACATTTTCCTTTCGTTAGGGCTCTAGTTAGAGAATCAGTTCAGATTTTTGAGAGGTCTCAAGGGCAAGGGTTTAGCTTCTATTATTTTCTTGTAGGCTGATTATTGTATCCCCAGTCTTCCTTTGACCATTTTAGGTAAGACTGCTACCATTCATGAACCATTCCTCTTCTGAGTTGGGGAAGGGTTGGTTGGACAGGTCTGGGTGACTGGCACAAGTCTGGAAGATTATTTCCTCACATGAATGCTTGGCTGGGAGGTCGGTGGGCATAAAAGAGGCCATTGAGAATTGTGAATATTACATATCCTGATGCTGCCTTCAGTTATCAAAGAGAATTGCCTGACATTTAGTAAATCTCTCTACTGACATCTATAAATGTCCTTTTTTCCCAAGATGATTAAGTGGTGAGGCTCTCCAGGTCTCTTTGTGACCTCTGTTACCAGGACGGCTGTAGCCATTGCCACTTGCAGACATCCTGGCCATCCTGCAGCCATCCCATCTAGGTTTTATTTTTAGAAATTAGGCCACTGGCCTGGGTTGCCCCAGGTCTTGGGTAAGGGCTCCTATTGGCTATTCCCTTTCTTTCTGCCACAGAAAGGCTGAATGGTTTAGTTAGGTAACGAATTCCTAGGACTGGGGCCTGACACAGGGTCTGCTTTAATTTTCCAAAACCCATTTCTTTGCTCCATTCTAGAAGCTCTGAGTCTCGCCCTTTAGTGTCTTCATGGAGAGGTTTTGCAGTAAGGCCCAAGTTTAGTGCCCCGATTCTGCAGAACCCTGTCATTCCCAAAATGGAAATGGACCAGTTGTTTAGAAACTGATGGACCCAACCGAATAAATGTCCCTTTTCCTATCTGGGAGATTTTTCTGGTCTTTGGAGTGAGTATTTATCCCCAAATATTGTACCCTCTGCTTACCCTCTGCTTGGAGATCTGGATCTTTTTTTTTTTTTTTTTTTTTTTTTTTAGAAATTTTGTATCCTATTTCTGCCAGGCAATTGAATATGTGTGTGGTGATTTGTTGGAGACCTCCTTGGTTGGACTATATATTAGCAGGTCATATACATACTGAAGGATCCTCCTTGCTTGAGCTTGAGATTCCTTAAGTCCTTTGCACTGGCTTGGGCAAAGAAATGAGGTCTATCCCTAAAACCCTGAGGGAGAACTGTCCATGAGTGTTGTGATCCTTCTTTATTGAAAGGATTTTCCCATTAAAAAGCAAATAAGTATTGGATTGATGGGTGCACTGAAAAAGAAGTGTCTTTGAGCTGCAGCCCAGTAAACCGGGTGGTGTCTCCCAGTATTTGGGAGAGAAAAATATAAGAGGCTGCAATCAAGGGGCATACAGGGACCACGGCCTCATTGACAAGCTTCAGGGCTTGTACCAGCCCTTATTCCCTGCTAAGTTTCAACACAGGCAATAGTGGGGCATTACTGGGGGATTGGCAAGATTTAAGAAGTTCATATGGAATCAACTCATCTATAATAGATTGTAATCCCTTTCTTGCTTCTTCCTTAAAAGGATATTATTTCCTATTTGGGTAATGGCCAGGGTCCTTTAAGGTTATATGTACTGGATAAACATAAATAGCTTTCCCTGACCTTCCTGCATACCAAGCCCAAGGGTTTACTTGGGAATCACTCTCCTCAAGTACCAGATCACAACTGGCCACAAGGAGAGTTTGGGCTTTGTATCTCCAGTGGAGGATTGTCCTACGAGTAAGTAGGGGAGAAGTGAACTATAAAAAATGTATGAGTACTCCATTTAAATAAAATGTGTCAAAATGCATTCTACTGTCATGTATAATTTATTAGAACGAATTAAAAAGAAAAAGAAAAAGAAATCATGAGTGAAAATCCGATTACTAAACTTGCAAGTTATGAGAGGGGTAAAGTCCCTTTTTTTGTTTTTTTCTCTTCAAGGCCTATCACAAAAGTGGGCCTGGAAGACTTCCCACGTAGGCCCTTGGAACACACCAAGTAGTCCCTGTATGGACAAGGAATTAGATGTGTTTACCCATTACATCCGAGTTTATCTAAGGTTCTCAAGAGAGATGGTAATGTCATATGGGGCTTCTGTGGCCCCTCCAGGAACCCTTAGTCAGTATTCTCTCCATCTAGGAGGACCCGTGTCACTAGGGTCATCTGGTGATGTACCCTTTCAAGTGGGGTGCAGCATACTGTCAAGAGAAACTGAATGTCTCTCCAGGACAAACCAAAATCCATGATTATGGGCTGGGGATGTGGCTCAAGCGGTAGCGCCCTCGCCTGGCATGCGTGCGGCCCGGGTTCGATCCTCAGCACCACATACAAACAAAGATGTCGTGTCCACTGAAAACTGAAAAATAAATATTGAAATTCTCTCTCTCTCTCTCTCTCTCTCTCTCTCTCTCTCTCTCTCTCTCTCTCTCTTAAAAAAAAAAAAATCCATGGTTAGGGTTTGAAACCCATGGGCAAATTTGTCTGGGTCCTCTGAGTATTTACATGGTCTCTCCTTACACTCTTGGATATCTATAACAAAGACGGGGACTTGTACCTGCACAGTCTCTCCTGACCTAGCCACCTCTCTCAGTGACAACACAAGGGTAGTGGGGGTCATAAAGACCATATGGATCCCACTTCAGGTATGCTGAGAGCTTAGTAGCTTTAGGGAAAGGGGCAACCTGTGGGGTTCCTCTCTAGAAGGATCACATACAGGAGGTGACTACGGCTGTTCCCCCTGAGAAACAGGAAGGCAATTTAACAATGAATCACCTAAGATATCTGGATTTGAGGTTGTTGCCTCAGGAACCTCTCAAGATCCTGTCTTTGCATAAGAGTGGGCTTTAGTGTAGGCCATGAAGACTTGGACTTAGGGGACTTCTTACCACTTGTTGCAAGATGATATTGTAATTTTGGCTTCCATTCTGAGGCTATTGTTCTGAATCCTCTAGTTTGTATTACAACAGAGAATGAACTGAGTGTTCCTTAGATTGTCAGGGTGGAAGAGTTTCCAATGACAGAGGATGCAACAGAACGGAGAGTCTTGTGGAGTAGCGATGGTCCCACCTATGTTGGCTACTCTGGGAAAAGGTTTTAGGTCCTGGAATTGGAGCTGTAAATTCCATCTGAGGTGAACCTCTTGGGACTTAGGAACATTGAGGTTGACATCTGTAGCCAAGTGTCTCTGGCCTCTATATTGGATATATACTACTTCCTTTGAGTTGCTATGATCAGGACAAAGAGTCTCCTGTAAACCAATTTCAGAATTCAATTTCCATCATTCCCTTTGGAATAAACTCTCTCCCTTTCAGCTTGGTCCCTTTGCAGGGGCCATATCTGGTGAATACAAAGGGAACCCCTGTATGCTTTCCTCTGCTTCTAGCATCTTGGTAATCAATCATTATTTCTTTCCCAGTGGATTTTAGCCTTCCTTACTTATAAGGCCAAAAAGAACCTATACTTCCTTATCTATGAGGGGAGATTCAATGGCATCCCACCTTCCCAGATCCTGCTTTTGTAGTCTCATTAGACCCAGAAAGAGAAAATGACTGGTTTTGCCTTGGCCTCTGTTTTCTTTGGGCTGATGTAGGAGACATGGGTACAACCACAGCTAACAGCCCCTATCCCTTATACAAAGGGAACTTTGGATGAGCATTGCAAAAGGACAATAGGTGTTTTGGAGGAGGGTACATCTATAAGTGAGAAGAGGAGAGATTGACAGAGAGTAGAAACTCACAGGAGGTGGGAGAAGAAAGGTGAGAATGGAGTGGCGGGACTGGCGGGGTGCCCACAAGAGCAGAGAAACAGTCAGTGACATATTGAGTTCTGGTCCAGTTAATTTCTTCTTGGAGAAGTCATGGGGATGGGACAATTGGATGATTGTACATGGGCCTGCAATGGATAACTGCAGCTCATTATCAAATTATCCTGTCACAGGAGTCTTCAAGGAACAGGCACCCTAGTGACTTTTAACTGCCCTACCCATAACCTCTGAGAGTGTGGCAAAGGAGCAAGAGCCCTGACGTGAAGTTATGAGCAACTAAAGTTGTTGAGAAATGGAGGAAGAACACACAGACTCATCAGGAGGTAAAAAAAAAAAAAAGAACATAAGCCATAGAACCAAAAATTTCAACAAAACTGCTTATACATATGGCAGAGAGACTCAGCACTAGCAGAGAGTCCAGCAAATTCAGAAGGTCTCTATTCAGGTTTTGGAGTTCCTGATGCTCTGAACAGAGGAGCCCTCCGGACCATCCTGGGGATACCCTTTGAGACCATCAGTTTCTACTGTCTGAAGGCAGTCTTGTTGGAAAACCTGGTAAACTTTTTGACCTCTGAGTTGTACTTTTGGATGTTTTGGGCACAGAGACACAAAGCTACCGACACACTACATAATTCAATACCACACAGCAATAACATGTAAGGAACTATTGATATCCATGCATGCTACAGTGTACATAATATTTTAAAAATTAAGTAAAAGAAGTCAGAGTCAAGAAAGTACATTTGGTAGGATCCCATACGCATAATGATTCAGAATAGAAAAAAATGAATCTGTGAGTACTAAAAGCCAATCAGGGGGTGCCTGGCAGCCCTAGGAAGGAAGAGAGATTGAATATAAAAGAGCACAGGAGAATTTGGGGCCTGATGTATCCTAAGTCTTGACTCTATCATTAGTTACATGGGCGTATATCATTTTTAAACTCATTTTACTATACATTTAAAATGGATGCAATGTTATGGGAAAAAATGGGTGCAATTAACAGTCACGTTTGAACAACAGCACAAGAGGTAGAGAGGGAAGATGGGAGGGGAGGGGAGGGGGGATAATAGGGGATAGGAAAGGTAGCAGAATACAACAATCACTAATATGCCATTATGTAAAAAGGTGAGTGTGTAACCGATGTGATTCTGCAATATGTATTTGGGGTAAAAATGGGAGTTCATAATCCAATTGAGTCAAATGTATGAAAGATGATTTATCATGAGCTTTGTAATGTTTTAAACAACCGATAAAAAAAAAGGAAAAAAAATTGAAAGATAGCCTCTAATGAATATAATGAAGAATGGGCTTTTGGAGAAAATAAAAGCTTGATTCTTTGTTTTAAAACAAATTCATATTTGTCAAAACAGAAAGGCAGAAACTTGAAGGTACTGACTCGGGAACTTTGAAAACACACATTTTACAAGATCCTCAGATTCGTTCTGTATGTGCTACCATGTGGGGAAAGGCCTTACCACTTACTGCTCCATAAAAATTAGGGAGATAGTTTGACAAGGAAATAGATGTACTCAAAGGTGGCTTTGAAGAAGAAAGAGGAGTGCTTTTTCTCTCTAATTTCTATCTTCCAGAGTCTCAGGGGCTTGGAAAGCTTTTATAAGAGGAGACACAGAAGATCCAAAGGCAGGGAATATACACATGTGCGCATCCCACCAGTCCCCTCCACTCCATGCTCAGCTTAGCCAGTTGACCTGTCAGTCTCAGCTTCCCTGATGTCCTGAACAGGAGGAAGTATGGGATGCAGAAAGACAGTCATCAGGAAGTTGCTTTTAATTTCAAAGGGGGGCATTTCATGTGGTTTTTGACTTTTATTGCTTCTCTCCTTTCTATCTGAGGTACCGGAAGTTGGCTTTTACTTGAATTAGTGACACATATTACTCCATGTGATTGAAGTAAAAGGAACTATGTGTTATTTTCAGATGGCAAACCCACATGATAAATATAGCTTTTTATTTATAGAAATAATACATACTCATTGCAACATAGGTAAAAAATAAGAAAATATTTTTAAATCATATTTGTCATTATAACTCTCATTTGTGAAAGGATGAAAATATATAATATGTACAATACAAACACTATTTTGCACCAGGCATTGTGTTAGACATGCTCAGCAAAACAAAATCCTTTCCTCAGGTGGGAAAGATGGCCATTGATCCAGTAAAACACAAAACACCTACTATTTTATAGAGTGTTTTACAACATGCTGTGTACTTCATAATTTGTTGTAGATATATTTCCATGTCATTTAAGCTTCGGTTCAATGATTTTTAATGTCTACATAGTATCTAATTATGTTTCTACCATCTTTCCTTTATAGTCAATATTTTTATTAGCTTTTTAGAAAATTCTTTTCTCTCTCCACTTCTGTTTTTGTTCTTATTGACAACAATATCTAATATAGCAAAAAATCTTCATTCTGACTCAATTATTTGCTAAGGATGATGCATTCTAAGAAATGAAATTAGTTAAAAATATAGATTCTTTATAACCTGATATGCATTGATACATCTAAAATTTCATGTCACATATTTTGTTAACGTAGATGTTTTGTGCCTCCTTGCTGCTAGTTTTATGAAAGTGAAGACACTTAATTATGGTTTACTGAGACTTTGCCTCCCCTAAACTTAATTCTTATGAAATATTTGTTTCAAAGAAAGAAGAACAGGTTGGGGTTGTGTCTCAGTGGCAGAATCCTCGCCTAGCACATGCGAGGCACTGGGTTTGATCCTCAGCACCACATAAAATAAGTAAAATTAGGATATTGTGTCCAACTAAAGCTAAAAACCTTTAAAAAAAAACAAACACTATTCTGTACAAAAACAAACACTATTTTGTAAGGAAGTACAGAATTGTAGGTTGTTCTAGTTTTGAATTTTCACAATTCAACCTTTAAAATTACATTTTTTTTTTTACAAATTAGCCCAAGTGAATAGAAATATGTCCCAGAGAGTATTATGAATGATTAATTTTGACATGAGTTCCTCAGTTATTTCAACCAACCATTGTCCCCATCACCTAATCTGGAGGATTATAAATGTAGGAAAATAAGAGGTCGAGCTAGCAATGAATTTTAATTCCCTAATTAACCCTAAGTGTGTTATTGATTGCCTTTACCAGACATTTTTATGTTAAATCTGATTCTTAGAAAACTCCATGAAGGTTCTCCCTTCTCTTTCCACCTATGTAGTCCTTTGGGGTATTATTGGGACACTGGGAGACTACAAAGGGATGAAGTTCCCAAAATATCAGATAAAGAGCTGGTAGCAACAGAAACAGCAGTTTAGCCAAATAGAATTCACATGAGTTCTTTCTGTCGCGCTTCCAACAAATAAAGCCATAAATCACTCAACAGCTCAGTCATTCTAACTCTTTGAAGACACACAGATTACCACAAAAGGGACTGTTTTCTTCTCCACCTCTTTAGGTAATTCCTTTTGAGATTGATAGGGGTGCAATAACACTTTAAAAGAAGGAACTGCTTCCTTCTTTAAGGAGCTTTAGTGAATAAGGTACTTTTCAGATTGTAAAAGGCACTCTGAAGATCAAAACCTGCTCAGAATATTCCACCCGGCATCAGAAGCTCAGCTGGTGGTAGTCAAGCTTAGGAGAAAACTATCAGTCCAGATTTTCTTTGTAATATATTTTTAGGTCTATCCTCACAATCTCTACCAGTTTTTAATATAACATATAAGGCATATAGGCTTCACAAAGATCTTGCATTTTGATAATAATAATAATCTACTCACAAGGATTATGAAAAAATGCAGTTTTTCTTTAGTATTAGAGAACATCATATTCTTCCTATTTTAGGTTTGTTAGAGCTTGGTGAAGCAATAACAATTACAATAGTTATAACTTTTTCATTAAAGCTGTTATTATTAAAAGTATCTTAGATACATGTTTCTCATATTCAAATTAATTACTTTCAGATATAGATTACATATATTTATAAATTCAGTGAATTTAGGTAATGTTAACATTAGACATTATATGATATATTAGGAGATTGAAATTTTGACTCTTAATCATTCAGTATAGTAAATTAGACCCTGTATTCATAAAATGCAAAAAATTTCAAGGCACTTAAACTTTGATTTACTCTAACCATTTTTTAAAAATGAACAAAATTGTGACATTGGTCTATTACACATTTTTAATACCATTAGATGTGGCCCCTTTTCCTTGTTTTAGCTACTCAAGGCCAAATTTTGTATCCATTTGGGTGCTTTGGTTTCAAGTAAAAAACTATTGAATTAATAGCAACTGTAATGATAGGGGTTTGTTAATAAAACTAAAGTAAAGTAAGTGCAGAACTGGGCATCTCAGCAGATTAGCAATGCAGACCTCTGGGCCGCAGTGTTATGGGCTGTCTGGGCTTCCAGTCATCTTTGAAAGATGACAGTTGGTCACAGCACACAAATTCACACCTCCACTGACCAGAATGCAAAAGCCGCAAGACAGGAAGAGGTGCTTCTGCTTGAGCATCTCCTTATCGAGCAGGAAAATAGTTCCAAGAAGAATCCCAACCCTGCAGAATGGATTTCTCCTTGAGTCTCCTTGGCCAAAATGGGTAGAACTTTGCTAGAAGAAGGAGTTTCGGCCTCATTAGAGGTATGCAAGCTCAGGATTACAAAGGAAGGGCTAGGTCTGAGAAGAGCTGTTGGTCAGGCAGCCACTGCACTTTCTGAGCAAAGAGGAAAAGAAATTCTCACTTGTGACTCTTAGTCATCTGGTGTTTTGATAGAGAATGTGGTGATAGGAGAACAAAGCATTTACTATGTCAATTTACTCTCCTATTTTCTAAGACAAATTTTTCACAAGTTCTTCATTTCCTAAAAGTCTACTTCTCCTTCATCATTCTAAGTTTATGGCCTTGATCTTTTATTTCAGTTAAAAACTAGGAGCATTCTGAAGAGGACTTCCAGGTCCAGGTCTTAGAGAAGTTTGGTCAATATAACTGTGATTAGGCATCTGTATCTGCTGGCCAGAGATTGCTGAAATTAGGATTCTATCCTCCCAGGAGACTGCAGAAACTCTATTCTTCCTGGAGGTTACAATTCAAAGGATTGACTTCCACACACTTGGGAGAGATACTCCCCAGTTGCAGGAGATACACCTGCATCTTAAAGGAATGGAGAAAGAATTCACAAATTTAAGCTGCTGTTAGAAAATGTTCTAAGAAAAGTAAGTCGGAGCCTATCATCATCAGGTATTGGCAAAAACACACAATAAATCTTCCTGGCATGCACTTTTAAAAGGGATAAGGGGCTTTCTCAGGAAGGCACTTTAATGGGGGCTAAGGGCAAACACTTCCTAAGAACATGGCTTTTGCTGCTATAAGTCAGACTACTGGTTTGTTAGTCTTTTAGAGCAAAGGTTTGGATGGAGCTGAAACATGCTGACAAAACCAAAGAAAATCATCCCTGACACTATTTTTTCTTTTCATTTTTTAAATGTGTTTTTAAAATTTGTTCTCATTAGTTATACATGAGAGTAGAATGCATTTTGACACATCATACATGAATGAAGTATAACTTTCTGTTTTTCTGGTTGTACATGATGTACATTCCCACTGGTTGTGTAGTCATCTATGAGCATAGGGTAATAATATCCTACTCATTCTAGTATTCTTCCTACCCCCAAGCCCCCTCCCCTCCCTTCACTCCTTCTGCCTAATCCAAAGTACCTCTATTCTTCCTTAGCCCCTCCCTCATTATTGTAAGTTAGCATCTGCATATCAGAGAAAACATTTGGTCTTTGGTTTTGGGGATTGGCTTACTTCACTTAGCATGATATTCTCCAGCTCCATACATTTACCAGCAAATGTCATAATTTAATTCTACTTTAAGGCTAAGTAATAGTCCACTGTGTATATATACCACATTTTTTAAATCCGTTTATCTGTTAAGGGGCACCTAGATTGGTTCCATAGTCTAGCTATTGTGAATTGAGCTGCTGAAAATATTGATGTGGCTGCATCACTGTATTATGATGATTTTAAGTCCTATAGGTAGAAACCGAAGAGTGGGATAGCTGGGTCAAAGATGGTTCCATTACAAATTTTCTGAGGAATCTCCATACTGCTTTCCATAATGGTTGCAACAATTTGCAAGCCCATCAGCAATGTATGAGTGTACCTTTTCCCCCACATCCTCACCAACACTTATTGTTGCTTGTTCTGACTAGAGTGAGATAAAATCTTAGAATAGTTCTGATTTGCATTTCTCTAATTACTAGAGATGTTGAACATTTTTTTCATATGTTCATTGATCAATTCTGTTTCATATTCTGTGAAGTACATGTTCAATTCTTTAGCCCATTTATTGATTGGGTTACTTGTTTTGTTGGTGCTAAATTTTTTGAGTTCTTTATATATCCTGGAGATTAGTACTCTTTCTGAGGTGCATGTGATAAAAATTTTCTCCCATTCAGTAGGCTCTCTCTTCATGTTATTGATTTTTTTCCTTTGCTGAGAAGAAGATTTTTTTTTTGTTTGAATCCATCCCATTTATTGATTCTTAGTTTTACTTCTTGCACTTTAGAAGTCTTGTGAAGGAAGTCAGATCCTAAACTGACATGGTGAAGATTTGGGCCTACTTTTTATTCTATTAGGTACACAATCTCTGTTCTAGTGTTTGAGCCTTTGATCCACTTTGAGTTGTATTTCTTATGGGGTGAGAGAGAGAGCGCTCTAATTTCATTTTGCTACACTTGGCTTTCCAGTTTTCCCAGCACCATTTGTTGAAGAGACTATCTTTTCTCCAATGAATGTTTTTGGCACCTATGTCCAGTATGAGATAATGGTTTTTATGAAGGTTTGTCTCAGTGTATTTATTCTGTACCATTGGTCTACATGTCTGTTTTGTGCCAATACCATGCAGCTTTTGTTACTTTTGTTACTATGACTCTGTATTATAGTTTAAGGTCTGGTATTGTGATGCCTCCTGCTTCACTTTTCTTGCTTAGGATTGCTTTGGCTATTCTGGGTATTTTATTTTTCCAAATGAATATCATGATTGCCTTTTCTAGTTCTATGAAGAATGTCATTGTGATTTTAATTGGAATCACATTAAATCTGTATAACACTTTTGATAGTATGGCCGTTTTGACAATATTAATTCTTCCTAACTCCTATCCAGTAGAATGATTAGGAATTATTAAAATTCATGATGAAAAAGGAAATATCATAATGGACACTACTTAAATTTGAAAAATCATACTCAATAAAATAGAAAATTTTGAAAACACCAACAAATTTCTAGAGTCATATGACCTACCCAAACTGAATCTGCAGTACATACACAATTTAAACAGATCAACTCTAGTCTTTCAATCTTCTAAGATCTTCAATTTTTTTTCTTTAATGTTCTGTAGTTTCCATTGTAGAGGTCTTTTACCTCTTTTGTTAGATTGATTCCCAAGTAATTTGATTTTTTTTGAAGATATTGTGAATGGGATAGTTTTTCTAATTTCTCTTTCAGTAGATTCAACACTGATGTATAGGAACACATTTGATTTATGGGTGTTGACTTTATATCCTGCTACATTACTGAATTCATTTATGAGTTTTAGATATTTTCTGGTGGATTTTTTGGGTCTTCTAAATATAGAATTATGTTATCTGAAAATAGTGATAGTTTGAGTTCTTTTCCTATTCATATCTCTTTAATTTCTTTCTTCTGTCTAACTGCTATGGCTAGAGATTCAAAGATAATGTTGCATAGAAGAGAGGTGAAAGGCATCTTTGATCCAATTTTTAGAGGGAATATTTTCAATTTTTCTCCATTTGGAATGATGCTGGCTTGGGTTTTGCATAGATAATTTTTAAAATGTTGAGGTATGTGCCTACTATTCCTATTTTTTCTAGTGTTTTGAACATGAGGAGGTGCTGTATTTTGTCAAATGCTTTTTCTGCATCTATTGACATGATCATAGATTATTATGTTTAAGTCTATTGATGTGATGAATTACATTTATTGATTTCTATATGTTGAACCAACATGAGGATAGAAGGGTTCCTTCCTTTTCTATTTCATAGAATAATTTGAGGAGTTTGCTGTTAATTCTTCTTTGAAGGTCTTGTACAACTTGGCTGAGAATCCATTGGGTCCTGGGATTTTCTTGGTAGGCTTTTGATGGCATTCTCTATTTCACTGCTTGAAATTGATCTTAAATTGTGCATGTCCTCCTGATTCAGTTTGGGTAAGTCATATGTCTCTAGAAATTTGTTGATGTTTTTAAAATTTTCTTTTTATTGAGTATAATTTTTCAAATTTCAATAGTGTCAATTGTGATATTTCCTTTTTTATCATGAATTTTAGTAATTTGAGTTTTCTCCCTCTTTCTCTTTATTAGCATGGCTGGGGGTTTCTCAATTTTATTTATTATTTCAAGGGACTGATATTTTTGTCAATTTTTTGAATTGTTTCTTTTGCTTCAATTTCATTGATTTCAGTTCTGAACAATTATTTTCTTTTTCTACTGTTTTTGATTTTCATTTGTTCTTTTTATTCTAGAGCTTTGAGATGCAATGCTAGGTCATTCAATTATTGACTTTCAATTCACTTAATGAATGAACTCACTGTAATGAATTTTTCTCTTAGCACTGCCAAGTTTTAATTAATGTCCCAGAGATTTTGATATGCTGTACTACTATTCTCACTTAACTCTAAGTATTTTTTTTAATTTCATCTGTAATTTCTTCTGCTATTTACAGGTCATTTAATAGCATATTATTTAGTCTCCAGGTATTAGAGTAGCTTCTATTTTTTATTTTATAATTGATTTCTAATCTCATTCCATTATGATTTGATAGAATGCAGGGTATTCTCCCTATTTTTTTGTATTTGGTAAGAGTCGTTTTGTAGCATAAGATATGGTCTATTTTAGAGAAGAATCTATGAGCTGATGAGAAGAAAGTGTATTTACCCATTGATGGTGAAATAATCTACATAGGTCTATTAAGTAAAAATTATTGATTGTATTTAGTTTTATAGTTTCTTTGTTTAGTTTTTGTTTCAAAGATCTATCCAGTAGTGAAGGAAGTTTGTAGAAGTCACCCCGTATTATTGTGTTTTGGTCTATTTGATCCCTGAAATTGAGAAGGGCTTGTTTGATGTACACAGAAGCTCCATTTGTTAGGGCATAAATATTTATAGTTGTTATGTCTTGATGATGTATAATTCCCTTCAGCAAGATAAAATGCCCTTCTTTGTCCCTTCTGATTATTTTTTGCTTAAAGTCCACTTTATCTGATATGAGCATGGAATCCCCTGCTTGTTTATGCAACTCCTTTGGGTAATATGATTTCTCTCATAATTTTACCTTCAGTCTGTGAATGTCTTTGCTATAAGGTGAGTTTTTTTTGGAGACAGTATATTGTTGGGTCTTGTTTTATAATCCAATCTGTCAGTCTGTGTCTTTTGATTGATGAGTTTAGGCCATTTGCTTTCAAGGTTATTATTGAGATGTGATTTGTATTCCCCATCATTTTGATTTATTTCTGGTTTTTAATTTGACTTAGTTTCTCATATGATTGACAATTCCTTTTGTGAAGTTCCTCCCTTTGTTGGTTTTCACTTTCTTTTTTCATTTCATCCTCATGGAATATTTTGTTGAGAATATTCTATTGTGCAGGCTTTCAAGTTGTGAATTATTTTAACTTTTGTTTGTCATGGAAGAGTTTTATTTCATCTTTAAATCTGTGGTTGAATTTTTCTAGATATAAAATTCTTGGTTGACATCCATTTATTTTAGAATTTGATATATATTATTCCAGGATATTCTAACATTGAGGGTTGAGAAATCAGCTGAGATCTGGATTGGTTTCCCTCTAAAGATTTTGTATTATTTTATTCTGGCAGCCTTCAAAATTCTATCCTTATTCTTTAGGTTATTCATTCTCACTATAATGTGCCTTGGTGTGGGTCTGCTGCAAATTTGTATATTTGGTGCCCTGTAAACCTCTGGAATTTGATTTTCCATCTCATTCTTTAAGTTTGGGAAATTTTCTGATATTATGTCAATGAAAAGATTGTACATTCCATTGGTTTGTATCTCCATGCCTTCTTGTATCCTGATAAATCTTAATTTGGTCTTTTCATGTTATCCTATAATTTTTGGTTTCTTACCATCCTCTCTGCATGGTCAACTTTATTTTCAAGGCTGCATATATTATTTTCATTGTCTGAGGTAATGTTTTCCAAGATATCTTGTCTGTGGTGATACTTTCCATTGAATTTTTAATTTGGTTTATTCCTTCATTTTAAGAATTTCTGCTTGATTTCTTTTCAGAATCTCTGCCTCTTTATTGAAGTGATATTTCACTTCCTGTACTTTCTCTTTGGTTTCATTCCTTATACCATCCTTTGCTTAGCATATAATTTTAACTATGCACATTCTAAATTTCTTCTCTGACATTTCTTCTACTGTGTTGTCAATGATCTATTATTAGAGTGTCTTGGTTTGTTTGGGATGATATGTTCCCTTCTTTTCATGTTGTTTTTATGTTGTCCCATCTAGTGTTATGGATTTGAGGCAGTAAAGTTTCTACCCTATAGCTTTATCCTGTCCCTGAAAGCTTCCTGTACCTCACCTTTAAGTGGGAGACCAAAATTAACAACACCTAATGCAAACAATATACAGTCTTGAATGGCATATCTCTTATTAAGGTATCTACAGTTTTTTCACAATAAAAAATGAAGCATTCAATTATTGTCTATAATATAAGAAGTAATTTTGCTAAAAAGGGTTTACAATTTCAAGTGATGAACAAAGAGATAATAGAAGTGGTGTACAATGTAATGTTTTGGGTGGAAGAGAAGAGAAGATATAAGTAATAATTTACAAAAAGAGCAAACATTGGCTATTAGCATGAAAGAGGAGCAGAACAGAATCCAGAAAAACAGATAGGTGAGAGAGGTAAAAAAAAAAAAACAAACTGTGTATATATATATATATATATATATATATATATATATATATATATAGAGAGAGAGAGAGAGAGAGAGAGAGAAAAGAATCTACAAAAAACTGTAATATACCATTCAGACCTCCCAGTCCTCAATAAAATGATGCATAAAAAATATTTGGTTTCCAAAGTAGGAGAGATATGAGAGAAAGGGATTTCAGTAGAAAATTGAACATTTGTTTCTGTTGGCATTCAAAAGTTTCTCAGGTTCCCTTCTCTGCTTACAGGTGGGGTTGTCTGGAGTGTGATGGTAGCTACTGTCCAGTGGGTGCTGGACTAGTAGGCTGGGTGGGCCAATGGTAAGATACCCTCACAACCACTTGCAGCCTTCCCACACTTTGTAGCCAGCCCCTTCCATCCCTGGACACTTCAGGACTCCTGGGAGCCTGGAGTAGCCCAGCTGTATTCAGTCCCTACAACTTGCGCTCCCAGCAGAGAGATGCCCCCAGTCTCTGGCTTTCCACAAGGTTGACAGGACCAGACTGGCCCAGGTAGACCAAGCCACAATGTGAGGAATCTGGGCTTTAGATGTCCCAGCCTATGCCTTGATACAATCCCAAGATCTCAGTGCTGTTTAACTTGCAGTGACACCACCAGGAATAGGCTCACGTAAGGCAGTGACCCAGTGAAGAGGCAGCAAGATGGCAGCCACTATAACACCCAGCAGGAGTACCTCAGGTGCAAAGAGACCTGCAGGTACTCCAACACTGGACCTCCAGGCCCTGCCCAGTGTCCTCAGACTGGGGTGGCCACAACCTGAGATGATGGTGGTGACCATGGCAAGCCTAAAGTCACCTTGGCCCTGGACCTCCAGGCCCTGGATGGTGTCCCAAGATGGAGGCAGCCACATGTAAGCAAACCTGCAGGTACCCTGATGATAGATCTCCAGACAGCTGTGGGCAGCAGGCTGCGAGCTCTTGGCAGGCAAATGGCAGACAAATGGTGGGTGATAGGTGGACGAATGATGGGCAAGCAGCAGAGGGCAGCAGTAGCAGCAGTGGCCTCCTAGAGAATCAGTATTTCCTCTGCTTGAATGCTAAGTCACAGAGCAACAGGAAATGCAGTCTCCCTCTAGTTCGCCATCTTGTATAAATTACAGTTTTCTTCAGTCCATTTTAATTTCACTTATGTACTTTTTTTTTGATGGGGGGAGACATGAGGTCTCACTATATTGTCCAGGCTGGCCATGGACTGCAAGTCTCAAGACTTCCTCCCTTCTCAGCTCTCCAGTAGCTGGGGCTATAGGCATGAACCACCACACTTGGCATTTCAGTCCTTTTTGAGATTAATGTGTCTTAAAAGAGTTGACTCAGCTAACTGCTCCTTCTTCACCTCCAATTTTACTTTTACGTTATTCCTGTTAGGTTTTGAATCTACAGATTCACTAAAATTATACTGATTATTGCTATTCACTTTGGCAAGTTTAATTACAAGTCCAATTTTTTTTTAATTTACCCACAACAAGCTTTTCATACAGCTGGACAATCTCTTTTATGGAAATAGTTCTTTCCCTTAGTTTTCAGAGCACCTGCATTTGCCTAGGATTTTCTTCCTTCCCACTAGCATCTGCTTCTGATCCCCCCAGTGTGGAAACATTCCAGTGCTCCATCAGTTTGTGTCCTCTTTGATTTCTTTTGTTGATCCTTTGGTTTTTCTCTTCAAATCTCAGAGGTGTAATACCCTGGCTACCCCACCTGTTTTCAGACTTGTGTATTTATCTGCCTACTTGACTTGTCGCATAATTTATTCTTACTTTTTATGTGTTTGCAGTGCTATTCCCAGCCCCTAAGAAGACCTCTTGATTGTCCTACGTGACCAGCTCCTTTCCTTGCTTTTCCCATCTCAGTAAAGGTCACCTCCATTTGCTCAATTCCATAGGCCAGAAACTCAATTTTCATTCTCGATTCTTCCCTTTCCCTCACTCTTCAGAGCTAAGCTAGTTAGCAAATTCTGTTATGTATGTTTTAAAAATATATTCCAACCTGTTTGCTTTTCCTCTGCTTACATGGCAATGTCCCACTATCATTTATTTATTTATTTATTTATTTATTTATTTATTTATTTATTTATTTATAGGGATTGAACCCAGCGGTACTTAACCACTGAGCAACATTCCAGCCCTTTTTATTTTTCATTTTGAGACAAGGTCTTGCTAAACTGTTTAGGACCTTGCTAAGTAGCTGAGGCTAGCTTTGAACTTGTGATCCTCTTGCCTCAAGCTCCTGAGCCACTGAGATTATAGGTGCCACCATCATTTTTAGCTGGATTATGCCTTGGCCTCCTAGTTAGTCTTCTCTCTACTCTAACTTTCCTATATATAGTACAGTTGGCATTCCAGATTTGTAGGTTTCACATCTGTGAATTCAACCAAGCATGGATCAAAAATATTTAGAAAAGGAACTTGGAGTGTGGCTCTGTGGTAGAACACTTGCTTAACATGCACATGGTCCTGGGTTCAATCACCAATACCACACGCACAAAAAAGAAAATATTCAGAAGGAACATGTGTCTGTACTGTACATGTACTGACATTTTTCTTGTCAGGACTCATTAAACCATATAGCAATACAGAAGTATTGCATAAGCCCCAGCAGATTTCTTCACATCCCTCACTCCTGACATGCTACTTGGTTGTGGAACTTTGATTTTCAACTACTTACATAGCTTTTACATTGTACTACATATTATATAAGTAACCTGAAGATGATTTAAAGTATACAAGAGGAGGTGTATATAGAAAATGCTATCTAATGAATTAGAGCATCAGAGGATTTGGGTATTTGAGGAGCTCTTGGAACCAATTCCCTGAGGATATTGAGAAACAACTGTGTAGTGTCTACAAGACTTCCAGTTTCACTCATAATACGAGCCCAAATCCAGCCCTAACCTTTAAAACCTGCAAGATCTGGCCCATACATGACTTTGAAACCTATGTTCTCTTTTCAGCTCTCTATTCCAGACATCCAGTCTCCTGACTTCTCTTTTAACAAGACACAATTGTTTCATTCTCCATGTTTTTTTTTCTAGTTGTTGTTCACTATGCCAGTAACGTTCTTCTAGCAGACTGTCCCATGACTTTCTCAACTCCCACCTCAATTTGTATTTCCTTATTCTCCTGTATGCCATCTATCTTTAATTGACATTATATAAATATTTATATGTTTTATATATTTTGTATGTATTTTTCATTTAAATGTAAGTTCTATAAGCACAGTCATTTTTATCGTATCTTCTCTCCATCACTTAAAACAGTTCTTAGGTGCAGTAATCTGAACTATGTCTTCATTGAATAAATGAATGAATGAATGACATCCTGGAATTCTTTTTTTTCATGTTATAGGAGAAAAAGGATGACTTCTAGAAGTAAAATATAAAAGCCTTGAACTATGGAATGTATACACACATACACATATACACACATATATGTGATTTTTAAAAAATAATAATCATAGTTAGTGATACACTATGAGTAGACCTGTGGTGATATCAGGGGGACTGTAATATTTGGCAAATTTAGATAATTGTTTATATATATATATATTCTGATTATAAACTTCTGGGAAATAAAGATCATTATATACGTATGTGTGTGTGTGTGTGTGTGTTCATGTATATGTATGTATGTGTGTGTATATATATATATATATATATATATATATATATATATATATATAATTATTTTATACTGGGGATTGAACCCAGGGGCACCCTGCAACTGAACAACTACATTCTCATCCCTTTTTATTTTGTATTTTGCTACAGGATTTCTAAGCTGTCCAGGCTGGCCTTGAACTTCCAATCTCCTGTCTCAGCCACTGGAATAGGTGAGTATTATGAATTAGATGTGAAAGTTCATGCGTGAGACAATGCAAGAATGTTTAGGGGTGAAATGAGTGGATTAGGAGAGCCTTAAACTAATGAATACCTTAATCCATTTGAATGGATTAACTGGATGGAACTGTAGGCAAATAGAGTGACTGGAGGAGGTAGATCACGGTGGGGGAGGTATTTGTCACTACCTTTTGGGGAAATATTTTGAGCCTGAAGAGTGGAGGTCTCTGTGCTTCTTGTTTGCCACATCCTGAACTGCCTTCCTCCTCTGCACCCTTCTTCCAGATCTTCTGGTTCATCTTGGGCCCAGAGCAATTGAGTTGTTCATCTGTGAGCCTGAGACCTTTGAAACTGGGAGCCCCCCAAAACTTTTCCTCCTATAAAATTATTCTTGTCAGTTCTTTTGGTCACAGTGGTTTAAAAAAAAAATTAACTACAATAGGTGTGCACTACTGTACCTGGCTAAAATTATATCTGTTTTATTCAATTTGCTTAGTTTCTGAAGAGCAGTGTCAACAGACCCTACTCATGGTGGTGAAAAGGATATCACGTCTGGTTGATCAGGAAGCATTTCTTGAGTACCTTACTAACTGTTTTCCGCTGAAAAGACAGCTGGGAATAAATCAAAAAATAAATCTGAGTTAAGGAAAGATCATATTTCTTTGCTTTAAAAACTCAAAACAAATCTTACTCCTTATCTCCACTAGTAAGTTTAATCTAAGGAATATTTTATGGGCCTCACCCTGGGTTCCTTAACCATCTGGGAACTCTATAGGGCTCAGTAAAATGAGGTGAAGCCTCTGACCTTTGAAAGGCATGTGGCTCTCCCACTCCCAGTTACTCTGCTTAGGGCAGGGAACACCAGACTACAAATACCCACCTCCCTGTCACTTTGTGTTCAGGGCCTTTACCCCTTGCATACTCCATGACTGTTGAACTTTGTTCCTCACTTAAAGAAGTCTGTCCCTTCTGTCCCTTGTCCCCAGTAGTTTGTTCTCCTCCTCCATCAGGGACACTTCTGGTTTGATCCAACTTGCTTTCCCTGGTCACAAAACATCTGAGATCTTTCAATGACCTTGAACAATTTAGTCTTTTCCAAAAGCAAAAGTTCCTTTTTGGTTACAAGGACTGATAGTCTCCATATTTCATGCTTTTTAATGTTTTTATAGCCAGAGACACTAATCCACTTATTCACAAATCACATCTCCATCAAATTTGCTGCCAACAGATTTAAAGTCAGATATGCTACCCTAGGACAGGTACATCTATTATCATATAAATTGCATGTAATCCCAGGGACACCAAGATTCTGTAATGACCAAGGCATTGATGACAGCATGAAAAGATGACTTCATGGCAGGAAAGAACAATGATGTGATTGTTATCATTGTTATCAGACAATAAAGCTGTGATTATTATGTACTGCTACTTCACAAATCTAATATGTATTGTAATGTATTGGCAATGATTTAATTATGCAATTTCATTCTAGTGTTAATGTGAATATAAGTAATAAGAAAAAAGTCACCTTTTTAATTACTGGATATAATCAAATATCTATTGCTTATTTTTACACAGTAGGTTGGTGTCAGTGGCTGAGGATCTAAAAATACCCAACACACGGGCCCTTCTATAAGATATCCCATCTTAGGACAACACCCCATTGAGAGGACAATTCATGCACAGCATCTCTAAGAAATATCAAATATTTGTCATCTTCTACCTTCTGGGGAATTGGTAAAATAATAATTTATAAATACTCAATAAAGAGTATCACAGAAGTAGCAACTGCCTCTCATACTATTTCAGTTTCAGATATTTAGAATGCAATTATAATCTATTGTCTACACTATTATTTCCATCTCAAATAAAAAATACTTATTATAGATGACCTTACTCTGAAAGCTTAGATTTTGCAACAGAAATGGAAAAAAAGCACTTATCCAAGTATCAATATTAACAAATTACTTTCTACATGGGTTTCCTATGAAAGTTCTTGTATTATGTGTTTTGTTTGGTCAAACAGCTAGTTCAATAAGCTTTTTTTTTTTTAAATATGTATTATTTAAGTTGTAGGTGAACACAATACCTTTATTGGCAAGTACTTCACCACTGAGCCCCAGCCCACAATAAGCTTTTCTTTTTGAGTCACAGCAGAATTGCTAATAAGAATGTTGTCATACTAGCTGACTATTATGGCTTGGATGTGAGGTGTCCCCCAAAAGCTCATGTGTGAGACAAGGCAAGAAGGTAGAGGTGATTAGATTATGAAAGCCTTAACACAATCAGTGAATTGATTCCCTGATGTGGATTAATTGGGTGGTAACTGAAGTATATATTTTGTATCTTGGGAGTGGAGTCTCTCTCTGCTTCTTGATCATCATGTGAGTTACTTCCCTCTGCCATACTCTTCCACCACGATGTTCTGCTTCATCTAAAGCCCCAGAGAATGGAGCCAGCCACTGATGGACTGAGACCTTTGAAACTGTGAGCCCCCAAATAAACTTTTCCTCCTTAAAAGTGTTCATTTCAGGTCTTTTAGTCACAATAGCAAAAAAATTGACTGAAACAATAATGAAAAGCAAGCATAATTTTTAGCCAGGGTGGCACAAGCCTGTAATCTCAGGGGTTTCAGAGGCTGAGGCAGGAGGATTGTGAGTTCAAAGCCAGCATCAGCAAAAGTGAGGTGTTAAACAACTCATCGAGACCCTGTCTCTAAATAAAACACAAAATAGGGCTAGGAATGTGGCTTTGTGGTCTAGTGCCTCTGAGTTCAATTCCATTCCCCCAATAAAAAGCATATTTTTACAGATATAAAACATACACATTTATGTATCTAATTTTATAAAATCTGATAAATACTTATAAGTAGTATAAGAATATGGAATATATCTTTAACACCCAGCTTAAGGAAACATCTTGATGTTCATTTAATTGAAAGAGACATTGTTATTGAAAAACTATTTTAAATATTTTACATTTATACGAAACACCATGTAAATAAATAATTTTAAACTTCGTTTACTTATAGACCAATAGTTTTCGTTCTGTACAAAATACAACATTTCTGAAGTCAAGGCTTGAACTTGAAATAATTCTAGTGCTCTCTTAATCTCTCTAGTGCTGTGAGATTATATATTCATTGAAATTGCCCCTACTAATATCACACATATCTAAGCCAATGTTTTGATTCTGATTCTTAGCAATGCTACTACTAATTTTTACAACCAAAGTCTGTAATGTATGAGCACCAGAAACATCATGTAAATATTTACATTTGTGTCAGAATTTAAGGAAAAAAAAATATTGTACTTTCTATTCATTATAAATAAGTTTTTTAAAAATGCCAAAGATAGTGCTCTTTTGTAGTTAGTATAGGAGTTTCTGTAGGTAATAGGAGTGTGGGATGAACTAATTGAGTGTAGACCATGGGAATACAAACTCTTTTTTGCAGAATTACACACAGATGTCCCTGAAGTTCCTGCAGAGTGGATTCATAAAGTGGTTTTGAAAGTGTCAATTTCTATTTTCTGAAGGAGTTTATTAACTTGAATTTTTTTTCAGTTCTTAAATTTCAATGATTTTTATTATTTCCTTATTTCTACTTATTTTTAAATTTATATTCTTTTAAAAATTTATTGGCGGAAGTTTAGATTATTAATGTCGAACTTTCTTCTAATAGTAAGTTAAAGCTATAAATTTCCCTTTATGCTCTGCTATGAATGTATCTCACAAATTTTGATATGCTAAGTTTTATCATTCAATTGAAATATTTTCTATTATTTCTTGGGATTAGTTATTTGACCCAAGTGTTATTATGATTTTTTTCCCTATTTCCCTAGAGTTGGGGATATCCTATTTGTCCTTTTGTTATTGATTCTTAACTTGAACCTGGTATTATCAGAAAACATTGCCTGATTAATTTTAATTTTATTGAACTTACTGAATAATTTTTTCTTCATTATTTTAATGTGCTCTTTTTAAACATTTGAATATGCTTTCAATAGTTTTTTAAAAAGACCTTGTCTGTTAATTCTATCAATCATGACATTATATGCCGCAGTCCGGCTGCAGCAAAATAACCAGGGGTGACGAGCAACTTGTGTACATTGATACAGCAGGAGTGGGAGCCGTTTATTGTAGGACAGGAGGGGTATATATATATATTCCACACAGCTTATCTTAATTAACATAAACTAGATACAGCAGTCAACCAATAAGGAATCTCCACACTTAATGGCTTGCTGGCGTTACTTCACAAACCACTCCCTCTGGCAAAATGCCAGGCACCATCCTGACTTGTTTACAGACCCTAACAATTATATTGACTAATTTTTCTCTTCCTGTGTCATTTTTTTCTGCTTTTTCACATGTCTAGCAATTTTAATTAGATGCTTATTATTGATGATATTATAATGATATGTGTCTAGTGGCTGATTTTGTTAGCTTCCTTTAAAGAATGTTAAGTTTTATACTGCCAGGTAGTTAACTTAATTGCCCATGAACTTTCTCCTTTTGAAACTTGCCATTCTGACTGGAGTGAGATAAAAATCTCAGTGTTGTTCTGATTTGCATTTCTCTAATTGCAAGAGATGCTGAACATTTTTTCATATATTTTTTGATCATTTATATTTCTTCTGTGAAGTGTTTGTTCAGTTTCTTTGCTCATTTATTGACTGGGTTATTTGTTTTTTGTTGTTAAGTTTTTTGAGTTTATTTTTATATATCCTGGAGATCAATGCTCTATCTGAGGTACATGTGATAAAGATTTTCTCCCATTCTGTAGGCTTCGTCTTCACATTCTTAATTGTTTCTTCACGTTAAAAAGCTTTTTTATGTTGATATCATCCCATTTATTGATTCTTGATTTTACTTCTTGTGCTTTAGGAGTCTCATTGAGGAAGTTGGCTCATAAGCCAACATGGGTTCTACTCACATGGTGGAGGAGTTCTTAGTTCACTACTTCACCTTTAGACCCCAAGTGTCCTCATCTCAGGTTCAGTCTCTGGACTCAGTCTCTCATGCCCCCTACCCTTTCAAATTCCAGGACAGGCTCCTCTTTCCCAGCTGGTCCTGCAAGGGGGAGGGGAAGAGCCAGGCGCATTTCCATGACCAGTTGTCCCCTTGGTAAACCTCTCTACATGTTTAATTTTCTCCTGATCACTTAGGGACACTCCATGTCATGCTGCATGAGTTTGCCAGGACTTGGCTCCCTCAGCTGCTGCAATATTGTTCCTTCCTCTGTCTTCCACATGCTGTCAAGAGAGATTCTATTTCTTTCTCATACAAGATTATTGGGCAGCCTTTCAGTTTACTTGGGTCATGTTTTTGATCTCCAAACTCTCTATACCCAGAAACGTCTCAATCCTCCTAAAAATGTGGCTTCCTTTAATTCTTTTATCTCTCCACTCTGCTTACGGAGGGACTACTCTGGCTAGTGCCTCCAGAAGCAATATCAGCTGTAGCGATGGATAGTCCTTCCTTATTATATCTAAACTTCTGAGTCCCTGATCTACTTTGAGTATCCAGTATTAAATTCCAATAAAGCTCCCCCCCCCACCTTTTTTTTTTTTCATTCACCCACCTTGCTGAGAAGTTGCTTATCTACTTTCTTGGTTTTCAAACCACAGAGAGCCATAAAAGCAACCTGCTCTATTCTGCCATCTTGAACCCCTTCCCCCAGACCTTCATGTTCTTATTGCTCTCGGCCAACTTTCTACCTGAACGTGAGCACTTCCTTGACCTCTGCTTCTCTCTCATGGGGCTCTTCCTTCTTTATCTCTCCACATACCACCATATGCTAAATGCCTGTGGCGGAAACAGGAACAGTTGTCAGTCTTCTCTTCCTCCCTTCCCTTCTGGTGAGGATAAGTGAGGTAAGGCCCCTGTTGTGTAATATCTGAAATAAATTATTGTTTTCCAGTTTTTTGTTGTCTTGACAAGAGTGTGAATCAGTCCTTGCTATTTCATCTTGGACAGAGTGAAAGTCTTCTAAACTCTATCATCAAAAAATATAAATGAATGACTCAAGGATTTGTCAAATAACATTAAAAAATAAAACTTACAAAAAGAAATTTAAAAGTCAATGAAAATCCAGTCATTAAAAAAGATAAGTTCTTCAAACTCATCCCCATTCAGAAATGTATGAATTTTTAAAATCTTTAAAAATTCAAAATAGCAAAATGAAGCAGACATATTTTTAGCAATTTTATGACTTAATCTAGATATCATGAAAATAATAGCTAATATTATACATTCTCTTATAGTTTCGATACATTTTCTTGTTACCATAACATTGAAGTTGTGAAATTAGACAGGATATCAACGAGACCTAGAAGATAAATGTCTTAATTTCAAACATTATCAGACTACACAAATGTAATGTATTTAAATGGGTCTAAAGTCTTTCTGGTTCATGTAAATCACTACATTTTGTAGAAACTGCAAATAATAGGAAAGATCAGTTAGATTAAAAGAGGAAACGGAGTGTTTACATTCAAATAATATTTGAGCATCTGCTAGTCTATCATGTTTGTCATTTTTCAAATATAAATACAAATTCAAAGCATAGAAGTAGGTGAGCCTTATAAAGAGAACCAAAAAGAGGAGTTGCCTACCTCCTTGAATCATCTTTTTCAATATTTCTAAGTCAGAATATATAATAAACACAATAAATATAATGATGAATTTTTATTAGGCACTTACTTATGATTAGCCTTTTGCCAAGTGCTTATTATAAAATTTAATCCTCACATCAATGTATGTGGTAGGTACTATCATTAGCCACTTTTATAGATGTGCAAAGCTAAAGCTTAGCGAGATTAAGAGCCCAACCTCAAGTTTATGTATTTAATAACTGACTGAGCCTGCACATAATCTAACTTGAATTCCCAATTTAAAGCCCACATTCTTACCCATAATTATACCACTGCTTCATCAAAAAAAAAAAGAAAGAAAAAAGAAAAGTCTGTTTATATCATCATCATGTTGAAACAAATAACTTTTTCTTTGCTACATTCCTATTTATTTCAATCATCACCAAATTTATTGTAAAACTCATATGATATTACCCAAGGATAATTGGCTTTAAAACAATCTCACTGGAAATGGTAACATCGATTCCTTTACAATTGAATATGTGAGGAAGACCCCAGCTATTGTCCTTCTAATTTCTTCTTTAAGTTTTTGTTTCATCGCAGCTTCCATTTGGTAATCATGTCCTGTTGAGAACCTGTGAATGGAAGATGAATGGAAACTGTACTCAAAATATAGGCTTGGGAACCAGGAGGATGTCAAGAGGACCCAGAAAAACTAGATTTGCAACCCCATGAAGGCTGGTGTATACCCACATCCCCACCCACCCACACTTACACCCTATTGCAACCTGCTTTTGTTCTTCTCTATTTAATCTTTAGACTTTTGTGAGCTTGGGGAAGGCAGATTAGCTGTCTTCCCAGACTGCTCAAGCTGTTCATTTATTTTTCCTTTATACTGTTTGTTCTCTTACTCCAGATGTGGGTGGGCAACTGAATCCAGTCTGTGGGGACTCTCAGAGTTAAAATTCTGGCCATGGTCCCAGGTAACAAAAATTGACAATAAATGAAAAGGGAGCAGCCAGTGCTCCTTAAATATAGAAGGATGTGTTGTGTGTGACAGATTTGAAGAGGGTGAAATGATGTTTGATTCCCGTAATTTCTAATACTATGTCAATCCCTAAACCCTTATATCTTTAAACACTAAATATGTTTTGTAAAATGACTTACATGTATATCTGAGACGGTAAGTCAGGGAAAATATTGACACACTAGAAATGAAGACCAATAAAGTGGTTTCCTGATTTCTATCAAGATTTTGAAGAAATATGGGCTTTTGGCTTTATCTTCCAAAATCAAATCTAAAGATATAATAGCGGGGAAAAAAGGAAGAAGAAGATGATTGGAAGAATTGGAAAAGACAATGTAGAAAACTGAAATGGGTCTGGACTTGTATGTGGATAGAGATGGGGTGGCCCATCCTGGGTTAGCGACTGCTAGAGGACAGAGCGAGAAAAGTTCTGAGGAAAGCTTCAGGTAATCTTGAGTTCAGTGGGGAAATCACTGCTTCCCTCTTCCTAGGAAGAAATTATAGCTCAGTCTATTGACATTCAGAGAATAATACCAAGGCAGACAAAGCCCCAGAATCAGAGTCATTTACCTTAGGTTTTTACTCATCCGATCTCTCCCCAAATCCCCAAGGAGGGTGAATCAAAATCTAGGATATTATTTTGTCTCAATCTTCCTTCCTTTAATAGTATCAGTAGTGTTGCCCAAAAATGGGAGTGCACAAACATGATTCTCGATTCCTAGGACTCTTTGTCTTTAAGACTTATCCCCTCCTTTCTTGGTAAACTCACTGGGAGTGATACTTAAGGAAATAAAGCAAAACATTCACAATATGAAAAAGATCATGAACAGTCAGCGTTCAAGCTAATGCTTCCGAGATCCTTTGAGGATTAGCTGATTAGAAATGTATGGGTGTCAGTCTTCACATGCACACAAGTAGCCTTTTGTACTCTCCCTGAGGATTGCATTTCTATGGTTCAAAATCAAAAAACTTCTACCACTAAACCTGTTAGTCAGCTTTTTGTTGCTGTGATCAAAATACCTTGACTGAACAACTTACAACTTGGGTCTGTTACACAGGTTTAGTCCATGTTTGGTTGACTCCATTGCTCTGGGCCTTAGGTGAGGCAGAACATCATGGCGGAAGAACAGGGTGGAGGAAAGCTTCTCTTGGCAGTCAGGCAGGGAGAGAGGGAGGAAAGGAGAGAGAGAGAGAGAGAGAGAGAGAGAGAGAGAGAGAGAGAGAGAGAGAGAGAGCACACACTCAAGGGTCAGGGACAGATACATGCCTCAAGGCCATGTTCTCAGTGACCTACTTCCTCTAGCCATGCTCCACTTGCCTACAGTTACCTCCCAGATGTCCATTCAAATGATTAATGCATTTGAAGAATTGAAAAAAATTTCAAAGCCATCAAGTGGATTAATCCACTGATGAGGTTACAATTCCCATAATTCAATTTTTCACCTCTGAACATTGATGCATTGCTTAACGTGAACTTTTGGGGGGACATTCTAGATCCAAACCATAACAAGACCCCCAAAAAGTGTTTTCTCTCTAAGAAAGAATAAAAAAAAATTTATCCCTGAAAAATTCCAGGAATGAGTACCCATGCCCTCTTCATAAGAGTGAGAAACTCCAAACTGAGAAACCAACCATTAAATATTCTTTTATTGGTGACACCCCTGGAGAACCTGGCAGAAGAAAATAGAAAACTGCTCCTGTAGTCTAGACTGCATGAGTGTTCAGGAGATAGCTGTGATAAAATAACTACAAAGCACTTGAGGAAATAGTCACCAGAACCACAGTCAGTAGTTCTAACACCTCAAGAACTTATTACAGAAAGAAATTGAAAAGAAGATTTCAAAAACAATGTTGAAAATAATTGAAAGTAATAGAAGGATTTGAGACATAAGAAAAAGAATAAGTGGAAAATAAAGCAACAAAAAAGGAATACTAGGAGTAAAACATAATTAGTAAAATTTAAAAAATTATGGATTTATCATTAGCAAAATAGGTCATAAAATTTAGGTCATTATCAACATTTATACAAATCAAAATATAAATAAAAGGTGGAGACAAGGCAGAAATAATAAGAAAGTCAACTTAATATATGGGTAAGTTGAGACCCAGAAGAGACTAGACATAATTGAGGAAAAATTATTTGAAGATGGAATGCCAAACAAATAATTTTTCAAAAAATTACTGAAAGGTTATCCTGAGATTTAACATACCCGCATCCTACACAAGGTTTAAAAATATCCATACTTGGAATATGGTGAAATTATTGTCCAACAAGGAAAAAAAAAGCAATCAGAAAGAAAAGATGGCTCACTTATAAAGGAACAACTACTTTACTTATAGCCAAACTCTCCAGAACTCTGAAAGAGGTCTTCGCACTACAGAGAGAAAGCATCTTGAATGTAGAATTCTATATCTGTGTTAGTCTGCTAGGGCTGTGATAACAAAAAAAACTACAAAACTGGTTCTCTAAGGTTGCCTGTGCTACAGAGGGCTTAAAAGAGGATTGTGAACACTTTCCATTCATTCATTCAGCAGGAATCTAGTTTCCTGTTGTGGAACAGGACTACTGGGTTTAAACAGTATGAAGATAAATAAGATATGTGCCTATTCTAAAGAGATTACCAGTTTCAGAGGAGAGAAGTTTGTTAGAAAAGGACTTTTTTTTTCCCTTCCATGCCTTTCTATCTTAAATTCTAGCATGGGTAACAATCACCTAAAATACTGTTAAGATGCATATTTGAATTCAGTACATCTGCATGTCTGATAAGCTTCCAGATAATGACAAGGTAAAGAAAGTAATTATGCCAGGGTGTATTTCTTTGCTATTGTGCATTCTGATTCTAGCATTATTAAATGTATCACTTAATTTTTTAATTTTTTTTTAGTTATACCTGACAATGGAATCCATTTTAATAAAATTATACAAGGATGGAATGTATCTTATGCAAACCTAGTTATAAATGTTGTATTTACTAAATTATGTTTGTTTAATAAACTCGTATTTGTTAATCTTATTTTCTGTCTTTCTGTCTCCATAATCATGTGGCTTTGTTGTAGGGACAAAGGAGGCAAGGCACCGAAGATAGCAGGAAACAGTTTTATTTGGCTGCAGCCAGGTTCAGAGGGTACAGCCTTTGCTGTAATCAATCAATCCCCTGAATCCCGAGTTCAGGGAGTTACAGAGTTTTATACCCAGCATGTAAGGAGAGGGGCTCAGAAGTTCACAGTCTGCAGAAGATCACATAAAAGCAGCTTTTTCTTACACTGTTCTGGGTAAGTTAACCCTTCAAGGACAACACCTGAGAAGGGGAGAGCTTCTCCTCCCCTTTCTTTCCTCCCCCTGCCAGCTGTTACCATGGAGCCCATTTGTAACTTATCTTAAAAATATAGACATCTCTGTGAAGCCCAGCTCAAGGCCAGAGGCCTTGTTTGCACATTTCTTCAAAGTACTATACTGGATATGTTTGAGAAAACTAGTAAGGGGGTGTCCAGCACCTGGAGTGCTGATATCTTCTCGGCTAGTGGCCAAGTAAACAGGGTGACATGAAAATAGGAAGTTAATCTACAATGGAATCTTTTGCTGACAGTCCTAAAATTAGCCATGGTGAAGAGAGCTTTTCTGTGGAGAAAGGGGGTGCCACTTCAACTTAAGACATTTTGGAAAACCCATACAGCTGACTAACAGAGAGCAAGTAATCGTTTGTGCTTCAGATGACATTGTTTTCCTAATGATAATGCATTGCGTGCTACAAGTGGCATTTTGATAGTAAGATTAAACCAGAAAAATGCCAAGCACGTGTCAAAAGACTGCAAAGAAAAAAACAACTGTTTACAAAAATCATTCCATTCATGTTTCTTTCAACTATTGCTGTCTCTCCTCAATAGCCTCTATTCTAGACTTGCCAACCTCCTTTCCAAATTGACTAGGGAGACAATGAAGTCTCCTCTCCCTGACTCTCATTATAGCTCCTTGCACATGCTACAGGTTCTACCACTACATCCTCAGTCCTTTATATTTTGTTTTGAGACGGGGTCTTGTTAAGTTGCCCAGGTTGGCCTCAGACTTACAATCCTCCTGTTCAGCCAGCCTCCCAAGTAGCCCCAAATAGCTGGGGTTCTAGTTGTATGCCACCATGCCTGACACAATGCAATCTGTCCAATTTTTGTTTGACTTGTGACCATGTTACCTGTGACATGACTTTGTGATTCATTTATGACCATGTTACTGTTCCAAACCTGAATGTTTAAAATTTTCTTGCCTCTATGTTCAGCATACACTAGAATAACCTTTACCCTACACAGTTCCTATTATTTTCTTTTAGGCTAAGCCAGCTATTTAGAAGCAATATTTAATAAGAAATTTTGCTAATGATTCAGTTTTTTAAAGTTAATACTTGTAGTAGTCCATTGTAAGGAAAATTAAAGTTATAGATTAAACATAAGCTCAGCAATAGCAATCAAAGTAAGTAGTAGCAAATTTCCAAAGGAATGAGTAAGTTTTCATTAAGAGTCTTAAATTGGCTTATGTATACACGTCTCCAGTTCAATCTATCCTATGTTATTACAGTATATATTTAAGGCAGTGATAAGGCATATGCTGGGAAAAGACAAAGTTGTTGCAGCAAAAAAAGATAAAACTGAACACATTCTGGTTTACCCAGGGGACAGCTTAAATTGATGTAAGATTATTATATAGAGAGAAGAGGTAGATCCAAGGATACTAAAACAGCAGATAGATTACTCTCTATCAAGGTCTAGAGAACTAGCATATCACATGAGAGCTATAAGAAATAAAATTACCTTTTATTTGGGATTCATAATAAATGAGTAGATTTTAGCTTTGGTTTTAAAAACAAATAAACCAAAAGAGTAAATGTGAGACGATGGATATGTTAATTTGCTTCACTATAGTAATCTTTCTGAACTACCTACATGCATCCCATAGCATCATATTGTATATATTAAAAGTATACAATAACATTAGCTTAAAAATACATGCAGATTAATTCAAGACCCCTGAGTGAAGAACAGTGACCCTAATTTGTAGCAACTCAGGGATAATTAAGAATTTAAAAAGAAAACTTTGACTTTTGACACAATAAAGCCGTATATATCTGGTCAAAGCAGAAAGAAACAAAATTAAACACTTCAATAGATATGTTAAAAATTGCCTGTTTTAACTTTTATTAAATGAGACACATTTTCTCATTTTTAACCCACATATAGTTGTGAGGTAAATGCTCAATAAATATTGCTTAGAACTGACTAAGTAGTTTTATTTGTTCTTCCCTATTTTGTGTTTGATGTTTTATGATGATATATTTTATTCAGCAATTAATCTTTAAATTATAGTTACAGCCATCAATGAAATCAGACTATGTAATTCTCATGCTTCTTAGATTTCTAAACATATACCTCTTATCTATCTCTTTTTTAAAAAAGATCCCATTGAAAATTTGAGAGCCTGGTAACACAAGCTAATGGAAAAGATAGTCTAGAAGAAGTAACCTCTTGCAGACATAATCAAAAGCAAAATGGTGAACAACTAGACCCCATGTTCTCATTTTTTTAAATTTTTAGATTTAATTACTGATTAATTAATGATCTAAAGAGAAAGTAACCAGGCTGGGAATGGTGGTGCACTCCTGTAATTCCAGCAACTCAGGAGGCTAAGGCAGGAGGTCTGCAAGTTCAAGGCCAGTCTTGGCAACTTAGCAGGACCCTGTCTTAAACAAACACAAAACAAATGGTTGGGTATGTAACTCAGTGGGAAAGCAACCCTGTGTTCAATCCCCAGTACTTTATTTAAAAAAAAGAAAGAAAGAAAGTAACCCGTCAAATTTGCAGATGCTATTCAATGAGAAGATATTCTAAATTCATGGAGGATAATAAAGTGATGGTTGAGTTAGAGAATCCAAATAATCTGTTGAGAAAGAACACAAAATCATCCAAAGAGTCATTCTCTTTTGTATTGGAGAAAATCTTTAAAAAGAACTCCAAAGCACTTCAAACACTTTTAATTTGAAACAAAAGATAGAATGAGAAGATTTTTTCTGTGTGATTATTAGGCCATGCTTTTCTCAAAACAGCTTCTTCAATTGCAATATATGGTGTTAAAGAGCAAATACAACGATTTAAAGAAGTACGATTAAATGAGGATACAGTCATGTACCTGTTTCCTTTGTCCATAAACACTTATATATTTTTTAATGCTGTTTTCTCTAATTTGAGACAAACTATTTTCACAGAACTCTCAACCTTACTTCAATAGTAGCAATGTTTGACTCTACCTTAATGAACAAATGCGATGCATATTTTTCTTTTTATTTCCAATTTCATTTCCTTTGAAACCTGATCATTTGGAGGTCTCACAAACTAGACCTCAATGAGAAAGTCTCATGCAAATGGCAGTGACTTACCGGAGGTCTCACAGGAGGTGGATGGTAGCTGTGGATTTACATTCTTAATGTTCTGCCAATATCTTGTTCACTGAATCAAACTAAGTTTCCTTTCTTTTTAAAATTTTCCTAATCGATATATATCTTCTTGTGAAATTAACTAGCTAAATAGTCAGAATACCAGATCTGATAATGCCCATTGCAGGGTTTCAGGATGAGAGGTTCACAGCATACCTAAGACTGTTCTTAGCTCTGATTAAACATTAGAATCATCCAAGGGAACTTTTAAAATAAATTCCATGTTTGAGCTTCCAACCAATTGAAACCAAACAGCTTATATTATATACATTGGACATCTGCATCTCTTTTTTTAAAATTATTTATTTCTTACATACATGACAATAATGGAGTGGATTACATTCATAATTATCCATTCACAGCTCAATTTTTCATAACTCTGTATATAGAGTATGTTCACACCAAATTATGCTATTATACATGAGCTCTCTAATATTTTTTTTTGCATCACAATTCTTAATACACCTTTATACCACATTTTATCATATCTCTGTTTGTATATAAGATATGTTGACACCAAATGGACATCTGTATCTCTACAAACCTCCCTGGAAGATTCTGTTGCTCACTGAAGTTTAAGGATCACTGCCATAGACAGCGTCTGTACTTGGTACAGGATATATTCCATACTACAATACAAAGATTGTTGCCACCAGCAGAGGGCCTGCTATGTCTTACACAAAAGCTTAGAGAATGTGTGAGTGATTTAAAATTCCAGTCTTTTTTACACCCTCCTCTCTTGGTTAGAGGAAGGCAGCCAGGCCCCTGCTGCATTCTAATCAGGAAGCTCCCAGAAACCACTTATCAGAGCATCACCCTCAACAGCTGGCTAGTATGATCATTTCCCTGAGAAGCTGTAGATTTTCATTTTTGAAAACCATTTTATCTGGCAATTTGGACACGTTTTAAGGAAAGGCCCTCAGGGGGAAAAAAAAAAATTGTTGGCTAAATGCTCTCCGAAGATCCAAGCAAAGCAAAACTATTAGGCTCCCATTTTTATTCCTGTAAGAAGTTGTGCATGGCAACCCTCCTCGCCACCCCCACCCCCCACAAAATAAAAAAATAAATGTTTGTGCATGTATTTGTCTTCTTCTAATTAATTTTAACTTGTGGCTCATCTTCTGACCAAACGTTGAAGCAAGAGTCCAGAAGAATCTGTTTGCATATGCATCCTTTCTGATATGTGTCTCATTTGCACCCACAAGATTTTAATTTATAGAGGTGACTCTGTGATGACATGGGGAGGTTAATGACACTTAAGGAAGAATTAATTGTTTACATTTCCCAAGAAAAGGGGTCATACCATATCATGCAGGGCCACAGGGACCTTACCAGGTTTGGTCCAGAGAGAAGCAGGATCCAGAGATAGATCTAGGCCAGAGAGAAAGTGATTTAAAGTTGGTGAGTCTAAGTAATTTTGGTCAGGTCTGTGCTGTCCGGGTGGTCACTGGCGGTCTCTGCTTGCTGGGTACCTATCCTGAGATGACTTAGGGCAGGGAGAATATTTATATGCTGTGAGAGCTGAATAACTGGTGGCTGAGTGTGTAGACCTAAGACTGGGTGGTTTGCACATGAAAGGTATGTGCTCAAGGTCAAGTCCTTTACTGTCTTTAGGAATTAGCCCAGAGACAATCTCTTTCCAGCTATCAAGGGTGTTAAGATCTGGAAACATTGCCAAATATAGAAGAGAAGAAAAAGAACCCAGACTTCCATCTGGACTAAGAAGTCATGTGGGCTGGAAGATTCTGGACATCAGCTGGTTGAGTTGGGGCAGTGTCTTCCGAAGCTTTCCAGTGCTGCTCAACATGACCAGGTCTCTAGGGATCACTGGAGAATACAATAGGGACAATTCTGTTTCAATTCTGAAGTAGTGATAAAGTTTGAAAGTTTTATTGTTCTGTGTCCTGAAAAACAGAAAAGTGTTCTTTATTCATTAGTCCTGTTAATGCAGCTTCAGCTATATATTTCTAAAATTTCATTGATATATTGGTGTGAAATTAAGAAATTTAGCAAAAAAAATTAGGAAGACCCCAGCCTTCTCTCTAAATCAGAAACAAAATGCTTAGCACAACAGCTGAAATTCTTAAATGTTTTACACCTTATATGTAGCTTTAATATATATGGCTTACCTATTTGATCTTTGAAATTAAAAGCATGTGCTTTTTTACATTCTATGTCGAGCAGTAGCCAGAATATTTGTAGATTTAAGCACTTTGGGACAATATTTTAATTGGATAATTTTTAGTACATTTTCATTTTAATGTAATTCCTTCTGGACCTGGTATCTGGGAAAATGAAGCATCAATATTAAAGTCAATTATAAAGAAAAGCTAAATATTAGGGGAAAAGAAGATAGTGTCAGGTTTTTTCATTAAATTCATCATACTATAGCGATAAATGGGCATCCACGTTTCTAGAAGCATGGTTCACAACAGCCAAACTATGCTAATAATGAGGTGTACATCAGCAGATGATCAGATAAAGAAGCTGTGCCATATGTACACAATGAGTTTTATTCAGCCATAAAGAAAATAAAATTATGTCTTTTGTGGGAAATCAGAGGGAACTTGAGAACATTATCTTAAATGAAATAAGCCAAATGCTTAGAAGCTCTGATGTGGAAGCTAGAGAGGCATAAGGAAAAGAAAGGTGAGGGAAAGGGGTAATACTGGGGAATGATATTGGCCAAATTATTTTGTTATATTGTGCGCATGTGTGCATATATAGCAACAAATCTCACCATTATGTACAACTATAATGAACCAATAAAAATATGGAGAGAGAAAAAGTAAAAGCCAAAAAATAAAATCCAAAGTTCAAAGCAGCTATAATAATACCTTGAGTTAAAATATACTTGCATCCCCTGTAAGTTCAATCTTTAATATGTTAAAGGAAATTGTGGAATAATGCAGCTCTCTCGTTTTGCTTTACATATGTGACTCACAAACCTCTTTAGCCACTGACAGACTCCACCTGAATGAGTCTACTGGCAAATGACTGAGAAATTCACTGATAGGAGGAGGTTGTGTAACATCCACAACAGTTAAGACAGAACCCAGTAACAGAACCATTATCCCACCAGCCCCTAGATCTGTGTCTGCATGGTGAATATATTTATGGTGAATATATTACTTTGGGCTGAAACTTTTTTATACCTCACTTGAATGCAAATGCTATTAGAAGCCTCCTGCATTATTTTTCCATTTCTATTTAAACAGAAATGTGTCCGTGTAAATGTCAAAGAGGACATTTGTTCTATGATACCTAAATATTTACAATTTTAAAAGGTGGCACTTGATGTCATCACTCTTCCACCCAAATAATAAAGAGAGCACTTAATTAACTTGTCTTAGGGACAGCTAATTTTGGTTTTTTGTTAACTTTAATTTGCCATACTCAATTTCATATATCATTCAGTTTTGTTTGTATTCCATATGTGCAAACTAATTTTATTGAGTTTAATCCCATCTGTACCACCTATTTTCCCTGAAACAGATCTTTCCAGGACAAAATGACTATGAATGATTTTTTAATTGTTGTTATATTTATTGTGTTCTATGTACATATGTGTATGTGTTGTGTGTGTGTGTGTGTGTGTGTGTGTGTGTGTGTGAGAGAGAGAGAGAGAGAGAGAGAGAGAGAGAGAGAGAGAGAGAGAGGGAGGAGTGGGGGAGAGAAAAGGGGAGGGAGGCACAAGGTTGTAATGCAAGTAGAGACAGATAAAATTTTTCAAATTATGTAATTATTTTCAGTGGTATGCTCCAGCCTCTATAAAAGGGAAACCTTGAAACCACACAGTGGCATAGCTTGTTTTGACTTTGCTGTGGTCTGTAGGATTGTTCAGGAGTCACGTGGAGGGCTATGACAAGCTTCATTACTGTGGTGGGAAGTTGAGTGTAGGTGGTTAATGTTCTCTGTTATTCAGTAATGGGAACAAAGGGAACTTGAATATAGTATGCTACCAGGCAATTTTTTTTTCATGGATGACTCACATTCCAAATGACTGCTTTTTAATGTTATAATACCAAAATGTTGTAGAAACATAACCATCCCAGACTGAGGTTTTGTTTAGCTCATCCACACTTGCCTCTTCAGAGTAGAAGTTTGTATTCAGCATTGCTGAGTGCTGAGGAGGGGCTGGGTCCCATCAACTGTATGCAGTAAGCACTGATGAAGGGCAGAAACTTTGCTGAGCTTTGCTGATTTAGTCAAGGAAATACAGTCCTTACCTTCAATAAACACATAGTCTGTGCAGATATAATGTCCATGTGGCCCTCCATATCCATTGGTTCTGCATCCAGAAATTCTATCAACTGAGGAACAGAAATATTTTTCAAAAGTCTGTGCTGAACATGTACTGACTTTTTGTCTTGTATTTCCCAATGTAGTCTAGTAACTATTTACACAGCATTTATGTTGCATTGGGTATTATATGTAATCTAGAGATGGTTTAAAGGATACTGAAAGATGGGAGTAGATGTGCAAAATACTAAGCCATTTTATATGAGGTCCTTAATAATCTGCAGATTTTGGTGTCTTATGTGGAGAAAAACCCATAGATACCAACAGACAACAGTATATAAAAATAAATGCATGCAATAGACTATGCACTAACCAGAAATAAAATGCAGATGCAGTGCAAAGAGCAGAGGGAATGGCTGAGGCAGGTTTTGAGCTTAAAACTGCCATAAAGAATTAATTAAAAATATAATCAACAACTTAAGACTTCAAATGCAATGTGGAAATAAGGGAAAATATAATCGAATAAGAGCTAACGATCATTGTGCCAGGCATGATGTGGAGCAACATCTATGCATTGTCTAATTCCAAGAAAATCAGAGGAGGCAGCAACATGATGACTCTCCATATTATATATGAGGAAACTGAGGCTTACTGAGGTAAAAGATCTTGCTCCACATCAGTGAACCCAAAGAGATCTACAAAATGATACTGGTCCATGAATTGTTTAGCACTGATTCATGATTAAGTAAGTATTGGAAACTTTACAACAATTTTATATAGTATATTTTGACTGTTGAATAATAAAAATTAAGTTTGCATTTGTATGCCTTTTAAAAATTTTGGCAAAATATACGCAGAATTTACACAACATTGTACATATACTATTTATCTAGGGAACATTCTTATCACCCTGGACACAAAGCCTTAACTTCTCATTGTCCCCCTTTCCTCAGCCCCCGGTAACTTGTGATCTACTTTCTGTCTCTTGATTTTGCCTGTTTTAGGTATTTAGTAGGCATAGAATATTCAATATTTGTCCTTCTGTTTTACTTATTTGGTGTAGAATATGGTTTCCAAGTTTCATGTGTGCTGCTGTGTGCAAAAACTTCATTCTTTTTATGAGTAAATAATATTCTATTGCATGTATATACCACATTTTTTTCTATTTATCTGTATATGAATGTATGTTATTTTCATCTTTATGGCTACTGTGAATAATGTTGCTGTGAACATTGGCATATAAGTATTGATGGGTCCCTGGTTATAATTCCGTTGAGTATATATCTGGGAAAGAGTAATTGGATCACATAGTAATTCTATGTTAAACTGTTTCAGGAATCACTGAATTGTTTTCTATAGTGTCTGCACCACTTTATAATCCTGCCAGCATGTACAAAGCTTTCAATTTCTCCGTATCCTTGCCTCCTTCCCAACATTAGTTATTTTCCATTTTTTATTATAACCAGGTTTTCACTTCCCTAATAATTAAAGTGTGTCTCCCTACCCCGACCCTATGCTGGGGATGGAAACCAGAGTCTTGTGCATGTTAGGCAGGCATTTCTTTTGTTGAGTTGTAGGCTCTCATACTTACCTTGAATATTAGCCCCTTATTAGAATATGGTTGGAAAATATTTTCATTCATTATGTGGGCTATATTTTCCCTCTCCTGTCCTCTGATGGATTGGTGTTAATTCTTCCTTAGAAATTTAATATAATTCACCAGTGAGGCCATTTGGTCCTGGGCTTTTCTTGCTGAGGGGTTTTTTTGATCATTAATTAAATATTTTATTTCAGATCTACTCTGATTTTCATCTTTTTCTTGAGTAGACAATAATTTGTTCTTTTATTTTCATTCATCCCAAGGTATTTTAATAATTTTCTTCATGTTTTTTTCTTGGACCTAATGTTTTTTAAAAGAGTATTTTTGAATTTCTACATATTTGTGATTTTTTTTCAATTTTCCTTCTGTTATATATATGTGTGTGTATATATATACATATATGTGTGTATATATCTATATACATACATATATATATGTGTGTATATATCTATCTGTCTATCTATCTCTATATATATATTTACATTTCGATCCACATTGGAGAATGTTCCATGTATGAGGAGAATATATATCCTCCTTATTGTTGGGTGGGGTATTATATATATGACTGTTAGGTCTAGTTGGTATATAGTGTTGTTAAAGTCCACTATTTCCTATTAATTTTGTGTCTAATTGTTACATGCACTATTGAAAGCAAGATATTGAAGTCTTTTAAATATTATAGAGCCATCTATTTCTTTCATAAATTCTTTTAAAAAATTTATTGGTTCATTATGCCATATTTATACATACATGTAACAAAATTTGATCAGTTTCTTCTGCTTCATATATTTTGGAGACTATGCACATGTGAATAATTGCTTTCTTGATATATTGTAACTTTACCATACACAATGTCTTTTGACTCTTGTAAACTTTATAACTTTATAATTTTGTCTGATAATAATATCATTCCAGCTCCCTTTTGATTGCTATGTATATGAAATAACTTTATTCTTTCTTTCAAAATTTCTTTGTATCTAAAATAATTCTTTTGTGAAAATAATTGTTTCATAGATATTTTATAGATGAATTTTTGGGTCCATTGTGCCTTTAAAATAGTAAAATTTAATCTAACTATATTGCAAATAATTACTGATGAGGAAAGACCTACTTTTTCATTTGGTTATTTACTTCTGTGGGTCTTATTTTTTTTAACTGTTCCTCAATTTCTCCATTACTTTTCCTTTCATTGTATTTAATTCATTTTTAAAAAATGCATCATTTCATATTTCATTCTCTTCTAAAAAGAGAATGAATGTGTATATTTTTAACATATTTTCTTAATGGCTACCCTGGGGACTGCAATTAACATCTTAAAGGAACAACAACCTGGTTTCTGTGAACTCCAGGAGTCACATGTTATGTGCATCATTAAAACCCAAGTGAGTGGTTTGGCAGCCATTTGATTCATTCTTTTACCAGCTTCCATTGATGAAAATACAATGTCTGGAGTAAAACAAAACAAAACCAAACAAAACCTGATTTTGACTCTATGCAAACCATATATGACCTGGTAGGTTTTGACCTGGTAGGTTTTAACCGTGTACCAACTCTGTGCTCCTGACCATCCCCTCCCCATCATGCTATCATCGCAGACAATATTCTATATATTGTGCATTATATGAATTTATAATTACATGAATTACATGAATTTATAATTATTGGCTTTATATGTTTTCCCTTTAAGTCATTTAGGAATAAAAGAGTAGTTACAAATAAAAAATATTGTGGTTCTTATATTTACTTAGGTAGTTGCTTCTACCTGTGTTCTATTATAGCATTGAGTTCCCTCTGGTGTCCTTTTATTTTAGACTAGAAATCTCCCATTAGCATTTCTTATGGGGAAATGTTGGTCTCCTTGGTCACCATGAGAGAGAGGGGCGAGCTGTTCACCAAACTGTTTTCTACCCACCCAGCCACTCAGCTACACTGTGGTTGCCCACCTTCTTTACAAGTGGTAGATGTGAAATGACCAAGTTGTAGATGAGATGATGGGATGCACAATGATGTGCCTGCCTGCTAAAACTACCCATGTGATCGGCTCCTCTTGATCTTTCTCTGCTGGGTAGAGGCTAAGGGGGCTCCAAAGTAGCCACATGTGAAAGATATCTGTCAGTCAGGTTCCTGAATCCCTTGGGCTCCCTCTCCACACAACCCTTATTGACTGTTATTTTGTTGACATTTATTGAGACTTATAATTTTGTTAGACTTTTGCAATTTGGAAGCTTTTCAGTTATCGCAGTTAGCATGATCCATTCCTACAGCCATTTCACTCACTCATTCAAAAGCTCATGTTTTTTTTCCCACTTCCAAAGCTCAGAACATGCAGTTATTTGTGCCTTCTCCAAAACTCAGAACCCTGATCTTTCACCAAGTTCAGTGGATTTTCCAGTATAGGGGTGTCCCTTTCCACCACACATTATTCTGCACATGCTCTCCCTCTCTCTCCTCCACTTTCTCACTCAGTAAATTCTTACTCATCTCCATGTTAGTCAAGGTCTTGTGATAAGTTTAGAAGGAGCAGTGAGAAAGACATGGTTTCAATCTAGAGGCTGCTGAGCACCAAATAGTGTCCTATAACTTGGCCTTTGTTTCCAAATGATTCTTCCTCGGATATTTCATTTTTCATGCTCTGATTATTCATCAGATAAGATGCAATTCTCTGGCCCCAGGAGGAAGTCACTTCCTTCTCTATTAGTCACACATTGTTTTCTTCCAATCTCCATCACAATGCTTTGATCTTCTTCAAAGTACTCTTCTTTGAAGGCACTTTTCCTTCTAGTCCTAACTACAGAGTTCCCAGATGCGGACCTTTATGTTATACCTCCCCACTTATTTCCCTGTCCCACATATTTAGTTGTACAGGATTTTAAACACTGGGAAACTCACTCACATTTAAATTTTCTCCTGATCTTAGCAAAAGGTGTCATTTCTCCTGAGACTGATTTTTTCCCCTCCTTCCCTCCCTTCTTTCTTTCCTTCCCTTCTCATTGAGAACAAATTAAGATCTTCCACATTCCTAAAACCAGACGCTCCTGTTCTCTGCTGGAGACCAAGTCCTGTTTTGGCATTGTAGTTGTAGGGTCTGGGGAGGAGCAAGTCTCTAGAAAACCATGAGTCAAGAGTATTTCTAAAATTCAAGAAGGAAACAACCTGACTAAAGTCATCAAAGCTTTCCATTAAATTCTGCTTCAGGGAAAAAGATACAAACATAAGAGAGTTAAATAAAAGAAGATAGAAAAACACAAAATCGCCCTGACATTTTAATTTCTTTTAACCCAACCTTCTCGGGACTTCTTTGATGATTAAGGTAAATGGATACCCGCTTAGGCTTTGAAGGATATGTAGGCAGAATGACATGATGAATAAAGTTTGCAGACTTGAAAGTAATTATGAACAAATATCACAAGTACAATAATATACTTCTGTTTTCCAATATACTGTTCTTTCATTAATTTATTGGCTCATTACTTAAATGATTGTAATGATAGAGTACTTGAAATCCTAAAGGTAAAATGGGACATGCCCTATGCTTCTACCAGTATGCAGGTCAACTGCATATGGCAGAAAGGTAGGAAGAATGTCAGCATCCTTGAGTGTGAATTCATTTTTCAAAGCACATTTTTTTTCTTCTTCTTGTCCCCTGATTGATGAGTTTAATAAATTCACCCACACACTGCCAATTTCATAATGCCGGAGACTGCCATTTAGGGGATATCAAGCATACTACCATAGTGTGAAGTTTGAAGGGAGTTTTAAGATTGGATGTATCTATTATATTGCTCTAAAAGTGTTCCTATGTGAAATCAGTATCTTTATGATACATTGGGGGAATAAGATGATGAGTAACATATACCACAAGAACCAATATGTTGTGATACAGTCTGAATATTCTCTTAAAAAAATAAAAACCATCTCTTTTAGCTTTTGGAAAATTTGTCAAGAAAGAAAGATGTTAGTAATTAATATGTCAATAGGAAATGTCACTAAGCTGACATATCATTGTTCTATATCCTAATGTCCCTTTGGCATTAGCCAGGAAGTGTCCAAGGAAGCCAGGTGAGCTTCAGTGGTTTTCAGAGAGCTTAAGCAACATATTTCTCAAACTGATACCTTCCTTCAACTCAGAGCTAATGCCTTCAGAAGAATACATTGTCATAGCATACTGTTAATAAAATAAACCAAATAACACAAAATATTCCGTCTAGGGCATCTCAGTATTTGAATACCCATTCTAGTACCTACTGGTTCTGTGATGGGATAAATAACTTCATCTGAGCAACAGGAATAGTAAAAGTTTTCTTAGAGGGTTTTGTGGGGATTAAGAACTTAGCATAAGTGAGATAAAGAACTCATTAGTTCAATTCTGAAAATACTGGTTTATTTTTCTTATATAAATTTACTTATGTGTATATTTTAAATACCTTTATTTTATTTATTTTTATGCATTGCTGAGAAGTGAACCCAGTATCTCACATGTGCTAGGCGTCTTGTAGTTTTCTACATGAATCACAAATTGTCATAAATTGAGTGGCTTAACTGAACATACATGTACTTTATTTCTGTGGGTTGAGATCTTGGTCCAGCTTTACCTGTGTGCTCTGCTCAGGCTCTCCCACACTAGGTCAAGCTGTCAGTCATACCAGAGCTATTATCTGGAGCTCAGGATCTTCTTCCATGTTCAGTTCCTTGCAGATGTACAAGTTAGTGTTTCATAGACCACCCTCTCCATAGGTGGTTCACACCATAAATGTTCACTTTCTACCCAGAGGCAAGCAGAAGAACATGTCTTGGATGCTTTCTCTTCTTTTAGAAATTTCTTCCATTATGTCAGGTTCATGAAAATCATAATCATCTTGATGAACTAAAAGCCAAATGGTTAGTTACTCAATTATGTCACTAATATCCCATCATGGTTACAGGTTCTGCCCACACTCAAGAGGAGGGATTCTACAGAGTGTGCACAGCAGGGACACACATCTTAAAATTCTCCATACTGGATACCTGGCCCAGGCCCAGGCTAACATCTTCAGAAGAAGACCATCTTTAAACTGATCTCTGCCTTTGGTTTCCAAAACACATCCATGCTTACTGCTCATAAACCACATTAACGCGAAATGGTAATGATATTCTCAGGCATGAGTCAATGAGTGGCTGTAGACATTGGTAAAGATGCTGGCCAACTTGATATGTAGCTGTCAAAGGCAAAATATTAATTTGGGGCAAAGTTTTAGGAGCTGAGTGAGAGGAGAGAAATCTGTATGCCAGGTTTGCTCTTAGACACTCACTATAAATTATTTCATTTTAAGATCTCTGGTAGTTGGGAGGCTTTGGTTTTATTTAAAATAATAAATTGAATCTCAGGGGGAATATGTACCTCTGCCAATATCATGGGGCTGATTAGCCTGTGTGAAAGCTGAGGTTGGAACACATTGTCTGCCTTCCTTAAACCAGCTTTTGCCCACTACAACACCTGTCTAGTTTTCCTGTTAAAAGTGGAGTCAGTCACACAAAGTTTTTTTTAAATGCATTATTTATCTATTTATTTATTTATTCATTCATTCATTCTTTGAGCTCCTCCTCAAACTTTCATGCATGTTAGATAGATACAAGGTTAAGAACATAGGGCTAGCGTATAGCTCATTGGTAACAGCTCTTGCCTAGCATGAGCAAGGGCCTTGACCTAATCACCAGCACCACCAAGAAGAAAGAAGGAGGAGGAGAGGAGGATTGAATTTCAGGACACAGGCATGATTTCTCCCCATTGTCTCATTAAGTTTTAAGAAAATCTTACAATATGATGCTTTAGGAAGAGATTACCAATAACAGTGAGAAGAGAGGTGATCAAATTAGGACTAAAGTGTTTCTTAGTAAAAAAAAAAATTTTTCAGTACTGGGGCTTGAACCCAGAAGCACTTAACTCCTGAGCCACATCCCCAGCCCTTTTTATTTTTTATTTTGAGACAAGGTCTTGCTAAGTTGCTTAGAGCCTTGCTAAATTGCCGAGGCTGACTTTGAACCTGTGATCTTCCTGCCTCAACCTCCCAAGCCGCTGGGATCACAGGCATGTACCACTGTACCCAGCTAATTTTTGATTATTAAAAGTCATCAGTTGGGCTGGGGATGTGGTTCAAGTGGTAGCACGCTCGCCTGGCATGCGCAGGGCGCTGGGTTCCATCCTCAGCACCACATACAAATAAAATGAAGGTGTTGTGTCCACCGGAAACTAAAAAATAAATATTAAAAAAAAATCAGAAAAAAATGATTGTTTAAGGAATCACTTTTGGTTATAGAGGATGAGATTATTTTGCCTTTTTCAGAATTTAGAGTTATAGAAGATTTGAGTTAGCTGTATGTGTCACTGAGCAAACATTTATGTGACCCTTTAAACTTCTAAACAGAGTTTGCACAGTGAAATCCTGTAATTGGAATTTATTTGATTCAAACTGTGTCTTTCATGTGCCTCCAGTCCTACTTTATTTCCATTTTTTTAAGTAGTGGAAAATGACCTTGCTGGGGTTATGCTACAGTTTAGGTATCTACATTCACCAACAGTATAATGATCCAAAAAATTGTTCAGTAATTTAAGTGGAAATGGAATATGTCACTTAGTAAAGGAATAACTGAATATAAAAACCAAAAAAAAAAGGGTTTGGGAGAAAATTATTCACATAAAATAAAAGATCCTTAATAGATACATTTTCAAATGAAGTAGAAGAAAACTGTACCCAATGACACAGGGAGGTGGAAAGAAGACATCACTGTTCTTCCTAGGTTTTAGATGTCTACTGGGAGTGGGTAGCGAGAGGCCCTCCTTGCAGGATTAAAACTATTGCCTAGCAATTTGAAACACACACTGATTTTCAACTTCCGATTTATAAAACATACAGCAAATGATGCAGCTATCTACCACGAATATCAGAATGGCAAAAAGCATAAAAGAGTAGACTAGCAATCCAATGTAAGGCACAACATAGCATATTGAAAATGATTAAGGAGATAAATGAAGAAATTGGCACCTTATGAGAAGATTGACATGCTACGAAAAATGAATAAGCAGCAATTTTGAAATAAAAGAACTTACATAAATTAAAAATACAGTCTTTAAAAATGAAAATATAGGTTGATTAGATGGCAAATTAAATACAGCTTAAAAGAATCAATGAGCTTAAAGATACATGGAGATTATATAGTATTCAGTCCCAATGGGTAATAAGTAAAAACTATAAAAGGGATCTTAGGTGACATTCAAGATGGAAGGAGAAGAACAAATATACATTAGAAATGCTGGAAGGGGAGAGTAGAATGAAGGAGAAGTAACATTCAGAAAGTAATGGCTGCATTGCTCTATTTGACTTAGATTCATGGAGTAAAACACAAATTACCTCCTTGGCACAACATATAAAGATACAGTGGCACCCGGCATACTATAGTATCACTGACTGAATGTCAATGACAAAAGAAATGTCTTAAAGGAAACCATAGATAAATAACAGAGCAACTGCTAGATTGTCACTAATTTTCCCTATAGCCATAACTGAGGTCAGAAGACAGTGAAATAGCACTGTGACATTTCTGAGCAGAAACTACAGTTAAATGAAAATTATAATGAAGTTAAAATAATTCATTCCAAATGTTTGGTTTTCTTGTTGACTTCATGAAAATCAGATAGTCCATGAAAACAGCACCTCTTTTGATACTTATCAGTAAAAAAAAAAAAAAAAAAAAAAATTGGCTTTGAAATCAACTCTACCTAGTTTACCTTCTGTCCTGAGGGATTACTGTCACCTCTACTTAGCATCAGTTTGGGGAGGTAACAATCTGGCAGAAGAACAAAGTCTCAACCCAAGGCCAGGGTATCTAACTTCTAGTATCCAAGGATCTCTCTTCCTTTGGATAATAACAGCCTCTCTGATGCTTTTTCCTCATCCATAAATGAAGGAATTGTAAAGACAAAAAACAAGCTGTGATGTCAAAAGTCTTAGGTATAAAGCTGTCCTACCCACTAACACTATCATGGTTATTGTACTCAATTAATACTTGCTAAAGGGAATTTTTGTTTCCTTGAGCCTCAGTTGTGGGCCCAAGGTAGCAATCACCTGGCTCAGATGATGGTGGGGAGGATTACTGAAGGGCTCCCTATGATTGGTTTCTTTTGTGTTTAGCACAGAGCTAGTCCATCAAAGACAGCAGGTACTTTTCAGATCTCTAAATTCTGTAGTTCTAACCACAGAATCCATGATTTGTTTGTGGAGAATGTGGGGATTAATTGCTTTTTTGTTAAAACATCATGAATCTTGACAAATAATATTGCAGTAAAACCATATTGTTAAACATGAACTGGACTTTTTTTTTTTTTCCTTGTAAATTTTTATCGGATTTCAGAAAGAGCAAAGGCTGTCCCCTAGTGGCCTGGATTTGTGAATGCAGCAGAAACCCTTTCAAGTACTACTGCTTGAAGCATTTGCTGTGGAACTGGCAGTCTTGTGAGCTGAGGCATTACACACAGACAGGGGGTCTTCATGGAAGCTGTGCACAGAATATTTCCATATGTTGACTGCATTAGAACATCTCATTTCAAAAAATCTGCTGCTGTTTCTCAGAAGTGGCAGCTGCAGTCAAATTGTATTTTTAAAAGTTGTCCATGAATAATGTAGGAACACTGCTGTCCTGTGGTCAGCCCTCAATGCTCTTCTACCTTTTTCTTTTTGAAGCTATGAAGTAAGGGGTTTGATTGATAAGCTTTAATACTCTGCTAGTCTAGTTTCCATAGCCCAATGAAAATGCAATACATATGCCCAATAACTAATTTTTTGAGTGAAAAAGAAATTTGACCCAGAATAAAATATAAAATTATCTTACCACAATAATGCTGCAAATATTCCCTCACATTGCAAAAACTTATAGCAAGTGTCAAAATGAAGGGACTTGATTTGTTCATTCCTGGTTTAGATGGTGCCACAGAGGTCTCCTTATCATTGTCTTGGTGGATTTCACTTTGGTATGAAAGGGATGTGGGGATTGTAGACTGGTTCTCCAGACACAGGTGCTGAGACAGAGTTTGGGGAGCAAAATATTTATTAGTATGAGTGCCTATGAACAGAGGAAGAGCAAGCAGAATTGAACAGAAGGAAAAGATCAAGAGCAGATACTAGACCAGAGGGGAGCTCTGGAAAGACGAAGACCCATCCAGTGTCCCTTGCTGGACTGAAGTAATTGGATCTTTGTCTGAGCTTAATCTGATCGGGGGCAAGGGTGCTGTCTGCTGCTGAGCTGTGAAGTTCCTACAGCAAGTCCTTTGAAGAGAAATCTGGGGCTGGTCTCTGTGTCTACCACAGTACAGTGAGGGGACAAAGATCCTCAATCCACTCTCTCTTTTCATGGGAAGTTTGTTTGTTTTTTAACAGATCCCCAAGTTCAGCTAGATCTCAGTTCCAGCCATTGGTGCCAAAGGCTGTTCCTGCTCTCTGCCATCTTGGTCTCCTTCAAATCCACGGAGAGCTGTGGTGGCATCCTTTATAACACAGTTCCTCCCGTGCTCTAGCCTGGGTTAAGCTTGCCTATCCCCCAGAAGCAAAAATGGATCCATATTATCCAAATGGACACGTAATTCTTCTGCTTTGCATTTTTTTCAGGTGTACATGTTGTCTCCTTAACTAAATTATAAGCCAAGGAATGCAAAATTTGTTTTTATCTCACAACTGCAATATTGTTCATTTGTTAAAGGCTGACAGAAGGAGAGTTGTATTGAGAAGGATTCTGAATTTGAAGCCAAGTGCAGCAAGAACTGTGAATATTATTAATGATCTCTGTGATCACGCCAGGGAGAGAGGTGACATACACTTCAGTGTTTCCCTTTCAACCCTGTTCTCAATACTCCTTATGTTATATATAAACACACACACACACTCACACACACACACACACACACACACACAAGTCCTCCAGATCTAAGGGCTCTCCATCCATGAATTTGACTAACAATGAATCAAAACTATTCAGAAAAAAATGCACCTACAATAAATATGCACAGATTTTTTTCCTGGTCACTATTTCCTAAGCAATATAGTATAACAGCTGTTTACATAGAATTGATGTTGTTTTAGGTATTGTAAATAATCCACAGAGGATTTGAAGTTTACCGGAGACTGTAATTAGGTTATATGTAAATACCACACCATTTTGTAGAAGGGACTTGAGCATCCTCAGCTCTTGGTTAAAACAGGGGGTCCTGAAACCAGGCCCTCCATAGATATCATGGGGTCGCGCGCTCGCTCGCTCTCTCTCTCTCTCTCTCTCTCTCTCTCTCTCTCTCTTACTAAATACAGAAATGGATCACTTTAAGACTTAAGAAATCTCCAACTGTGGCTGGGTGCAGTGGCACACACCTGTAATTCCAGGGGCTTGGGAGGCTAAGGCAGGAGGATCACAAGTTCAAAGCTAGCCTCAGCAAAAGCGAGGCACTAAACAACTCAGTGAGACCCTGTCTCTAAATAAAATACGAAATAGGGCTGGGGATGTGGCTCAATGGTTGAGTGCCTCTGGATATAATCCCTGGTACCCAAGCCTTCCCCGCCCCCCCAAAAGAGAAATTTCCAGTTGTAGAGGGCAAAACCCTTGCAGGGAAGTCCTGTGATACATTCTCAGAGGGGAAGTGGCTGGATCCTAGGGTTTTTTGTTTCATTCAATGGTGTCACTGCTCTCTAGCCTTACCTGAGGGGTTCTTCAGGACCCCACAACCCCCAATATCAATGTTACCCATTGGAACTTGCACCTTAAATACTCCGTGGCTCTTTCCCTGTCCTTATGTGAGAAGTCCCGGCAAGGGAACACAACTTTGCTGGGCTCTTTAAATAATAAAAATTCTCATATCAAGTCCTAAAACACAGTTTTAATTAGGTAATTAAATGACCAGCCCATGTAAGAGTCAGATTTTAACCTCAATTTAAAATTGGGTCTTCTCTCTCCCATGGATTTGGCTCTGGCCATGGAGCAGGTAAAACTCTGGACTTGAGAAATGTTTTTTAAATACTTGCTAAAAATTGAGATGTGATTCACATACCACAAAAGAAATCATTTTAATGTGAAAAGTTTAGCGCTTCTTAATATATTTACAAGATTGTGCAACCATTACCACTATCTAATTCCAGAGCATTTTCATCACCCAATAAAGAAACCCTATGCCCATGAGCAGCCATTCTTTATTACCTCCTCATCCCATTTGGTGGCAAACAAGAATCTACTTTCTTCCTCTATGGTTTTGCCTGTTTTTAATATTTCATATAAATTGAATCATACAAAATCAATAGAAATGTGAACTGTGAGAAATTTTTCTCTCTTTACAAATTGCCCTGTCAGTGATATTCTGTTGTAGCAAAACAAAATTGATGGAGACAGAGTAGACCCTATTTTTGTTTGGACATTCATTAATTATTGGATGGTTGACTTGCTTCCAGGTTTTGGCTATTATAAGTAAAATTTTAAAGTGATGTCGTTATGAACATTCACATATGTGAAACATTCTGTGACTTGCTTCTTTCACTTAGCATCCTATTTTCAAGGCTCTTCCATGTTGTATGTATCAATATTTCATTTGTTTTTTTAAAAACGAAATAATATTTTATGTATTGATGCAATGGACATGTCCTCCAAACTTCATGTGATGGAAACTAACCCCCAATGCAGTAGTGTTGAAATGTGAGGCCTGTGGCCGGTGGTTATGTCATGAGGCTTCTCATGAGGGGATGAATGCCATTACCACACGCCCATTTGCTACCTGCTTTTCACCATGGGTTGACTAAGAAGTCCTTCAACAGATGTGATCCCAGGGTCTTGGGTTTCCCAAATCCTAGAATTTTTTCCCTCTGTATAAATTACCTGGTCAGTGATATTCTGTTATAATGCCCCACAATGGTTATAGATATTTCAATTTTGGGCCATTATGAGTAAATTATTAAAATAACGTATGAGTTTTTGTTTATGTATCTATGTTTTCAATTCTCTTGGATATATACCAAGAGTAGAATTGCTGAACTATATATACCTCTATAGGTGACATTTTTGAGGAACTGTCAAGCTGTTTTCCACAGTGTCTGCCACATTTTAGAGTCTCTCCAGCAATGTAGGAGTGTTCCCCGTTAGCTCTGCATCTTCACCAACACTTGTAATTCTCAGTGCTTTTAATTATAGCCACCCTTGTGGGTATACAGTGGTATCTCATTGTGATTTGACATGCATTTTCCTAACGAAATATGGTGCTGAACATCTTTTCATGTGCTTATTGGCCTTTTGTGGATCTTCTCAGTTGTATAAGCTCTTTTAAAATTTTTGGTTATTTGCCTTAAGTGTTCTTCGTATATGATATCAGATTTCTGATAAGAATCTAGTATCAAATATGCTCTTCATTTATGTGGTCTATCTCTACATCTTCTTGACAATATCCTTTGACACATACAAATTTTACTTTTAATGAAGGTTGATTAATCTACTTTTTTGTGTTTTTGATGTCATGTCTTAAGAAATCACTTCTTAATATAAGATTATAACATCACCCTGATTCCTAAACCAGACAAAGACACTTCAAAGAAAGAAAACTACAGACCAATATCTCTAATGAACCTAGATGCAAAAATCCTCAATAAACTTCTGGCGAACTGGATACAAAAACATATCAAAAAAATTGTGCACCATGATCAGGTAGGATTTATCCCTGGGATGCAAGGTTGGTTCAATATACGGAAATCAATAAATGTTATTCACCACATCAATAGGCTTAAAAATAAGAACCATATGATCATCTCGATAGATGCGGAAAAAGCATTCGACAAAGTACAGCATCCCTTTATGTTCAAAACTCTAGAAAAACTAGGGATAACAGGAACATACCTCAATATTGTAAAAGCAATCTATGCTAAGCCTCAGGCTAGCATCATTCTGAATGGAGAAAAACTGAAGGCATTCCCTCTAAAATCTGGAACAAGACAGGGATGCCCTCTCTCACCACTTCTGTTCAACATAGTTCTCGAATCACTGGCCAGAGCAATTAGACAGACGAAAGAAATTAAAGGCATAAAAATAGGAAAAGAAGAACTCAAATTATCACTATTTGCAGATGACATGATTCTATACCTAGCAGACCCAAAAGGGTCTACAAAGAAACTATTAGAGCTAATAAATGAATTCAGCAAAGTGGCAGGCTATAAAATCAACACGCATAAATCAAAGGCATTCCTGTATATCAGCGACAAATCCTCTGAAATGGAAATGAGGACAACCACCCCATTCACAATATCCTCAAAAAAAATAAAATACTTGGGAATCAACCTAACAAAAGAGGTGAAAGACTTATACAATGAAAACTACAGAACCCTAAAGAAAGAAATAGAAGAAGATCTTAGAAGATGGAAAAATATACCCTGTTCATGGATAGGTAGAAGTAACATCATCAAAATGGCGATATTACCAAAAGTTCTCTATAGGTTTAATGCAATGCCAATCAAAATCCCAACGGCATTTCTTGTAGAAATAGAGAAAGCAATCATGAAATTCATATGGAAAAATAAAAGACCCAGAATAGCAAAAACAATGCTAAGCAGGAAGTGTGAATCAGGCGGTATAGCTATACCAGACTTCAAACTATACTACAGAGCAATAGTAACAAAAACAGCATGGTACTGGTACCAAAACAGGCGGGTGGACCAATGGTACAGAATAGAGGACACAGAAACCAATCCACAAAACTACAACTATCTATATTCGATAAAGGGGCTAAAAGCATGCAATGGAAGAAGGATAGCATCTTCAACAAATGGTGTTGGGAAAACTGGAAATCCATTTGCAACAAAATGAAACTGAATCCCTTTCTCTCGCCATGCACAAAAGTTAACTCAAAGTGGATCAAGGAACTTGATATCAAATCAGAGACATGGCGTTTGATAGAAGAAAAAGTTGGCTATGATCTACATACTGTGGGGTCGGGCTCCAAATTCCTCAATAGGACACCCATAGCACAACAGTTAATAACTAGAATCAACAAATGGGACTTACTCAAACTAAAAAGTTTTTTCTCAGCAAAAGAAACAATAAGAGAGGTAAATAGGGAGCCTACGTCCTGGGAACAAATCTTTACTCCTCACACTTCAGACAGAGCCCTAATATCCAGAATATACAAAGAACTAAAAAAATTAGACAATGAGATAACGAATAACCCAATCAACAAATGGGCCAAGGACCTGAACAGAAATTTCTCAGAGGAGGACATACAATCAATCAACAAGTATATGAAAAAATGCTCACCATCTCTAGCAGTCAGAGAAATGCAAATCAAAACCACCCTAAGATACCATCTCACTCCAGTAAGATTGGCAGCCTTTAGGAAGTCAAACAGCAACAAGTGCTGGCGAGGATGTGGGGAAAAGGGTACTCTTGTACATTGCTGGTGGGACTGCAAATTGGTGCGGCCAATTTGGAAAGCAGTATGGAGATTTCTTGGAAAGCTCGGAATGGAACCACCATTTGATCCAGCTATTCCCCTACTCGGTCTATTCCCTAAAGACCTAAAAAGAGCACACTATAGGGACACTGCTACATCCATGTTCATAGCAGCACAATTCACAATAGCAAGACTGTGGAACCAACCTAGATGCCCTTCAATAGACGAATGGATAAAAAAAATGTGGCATTTATACACAATGGAGTATTATTCTGCATTAAGAAATGACAAAATCATAGAATTTGGAGGGAAATGGATGGCATTAGAGCAGATTATGCTAAGTGAAGCTAGCCAATCCCTTAAAAACAAATGCCAAATGTCTTCTTTGATATAAGGAGAGTAACTAAGAACAGAGTAGGGACGAAGAGCATGAGAAGAAGATTAACATTAAACAGGGATGAGAGGTGGGAGGGAAAGGGAGAGAGAAGGGAAATTGCATGTAAATGGAAGGAGACCCTCAGGGGTATACAAAATTACATACAAGAGGAAGTGAGGGGAAAGGAGGAAAAATATAAGGGGGAGAAATGAACTACAGTAGAGGGGGTAGAGAGAGAAGAGGGGAGGGGAGGGGGGAGGGGGGATAGTAGAGGATAGGAAAGGCAGCAGAATACAACAGACACCAGAATGGCAATATGTAAATCAATGGTTCTGCAACTGATGTGATTCTGCAATCTGTATATGGGGTAAAAATGGGAGCTCATATCCCACTTGAATCAAAGTGTGAAATATGATATATCAAGAACTATGTAATGTTTTGAACAACCTACAATAAAAATTAATTAAAAAAAATGAGAAATGTGCTACCCGAAAATTTCAAATAATGCTAAACAGTACCTAAAAGTATCTAATCTCCAGTTTTCAAAGAATTAATTTTATCATCTGTTATTTATAATATCCTCTTCCAAATGCTTAGTTAAAACTGCTTAAATATCTTCAGGATCAATAGAAATGTCCTCTTTTTCTTATTAAAAAAAATAGCATACTACAGGGACACAGTCGTATCAATGTTTATAGCAGTACAATTCATAATAGCTAAACTGTGGAACCAACCTAGATGTCCTTCAATAGATGAATGGATAAGGGGGGATAGTAGAGGATAGGAAAGGTAGCAGAATACAACAGTTACTAATATGGCATTATGTAAAAATGTGGATGTGTAACTGATGTGATTCTGCAATCTGTAAATTAAAAAAAATAGATGAATGGATAAAAAATGTGGCATATATACACAATGGAATATTACTCAGCAATAAAAGAGAATAAAATCATGGCATTTGCAGGTAAATGGGTGGAGTTAGAGAAGATAATGCTAAGAGAAGTTAGCCAATCCTGAAAAACCAAATACCGAATGTTTTCTTTGATATAAGGAGGCTGGTTCATAGTGGGATAGGGAGTAGTAGCATGGGAGGAATAGACTATCTCTAGAAAGGTCAGAGGGGTTGGAGGGGAGGGGAGGGTACCTGGGGTTAGAAATGATGGTGGAATGTGATGATCATTATTATCCAAAGTACAGGTATGAAGACACGAATTGGTGTGAATATACTGTGTATACAACCAGAGACATGAAAAATTGTGCTCTATATGTGTAATAAGAATTGTAATGCATTCTGCTACCATATATAAATAAAAAATATATTAAAAAGTAATCTAAAAAAATATAAGATTATAAAGATTCACTCCAATTTTTCTTCCAAACATAAAAGTCATTTCATTATATGGAGTGGAGACAAGGTCCAAAATTCACCCCTTTGCATCTGAACATCCAGTTGTCCCAGTAGCATGTTGAAAGGACCATTATTTTTCCATCAAGTGGTCTTGACATCCTTGATGAACATTAATTAATTAACAGATCTCTGGGTCATTGACCTATGTATATATCCCCATGCCCTCACCACATTTTATTATCTAACATAGCTGTGTAATAAGTTTTGAATTAGAAAGCATATCTTCCAACATTATTTTTTCTCAAGATTATTTTGACCATTCTGAGTACTTTGCAATTCATATGAACTATATAATCTGATTTCTTTTTATTTCTGTAATAAGGCAGTTGAAATGGTTTTAGTTTGTATTGAATCTATACCTCACTTTTGTGAATATTGCCACCTTTTCAACAGTCCATGAGTAGGCTGATTTTTTCTTTAATTTCTTTCATCAGTGTGTTTTTGTTTGCAGTATACTTCAACTCTTGTATATTTTTTTTTGGTTGTATTTAATCGTAAGTATTTTATTGGTGATTATTCTATTATAAATGTATTTATTTGCTTAAAGAAATTTATTTTTCATATTATTGTTTCTGGCATGCAGAAATACAATGGGCTTCTTTGTATTAATTTGTATTTCAAAAACTTAGTGAATTTGCTTATTATCTGCAGCCTGTGTGTGTGTGTATGTGTGTGTGTGTGTGTGTGTGTGTGTGTGTATTTCTTCAGGGTATTCCACATGGAAAATCACGTCATTGGCAAATAAAGATGGTTTAACTCCTTCTTCTCCAGTCTTGATGTCTTTTCTTTTCTTTTCTTTTCTTTTTTTTTAAATTTTTGCCTAGTTGCCTGAATAGACTCTCCACTACAATGTTGACGAGAACCAGCAAAATTGGGCATTTTTATTCCTGTTCCTACGAGGAAAGAAACTTTCTTCTCACTATTAAATATAACTTTAGCAGTGAATTTATCACAAAATACTATTTATCATGTTGGGGAAGTTGCCTGTATAGTTTTCTTTCCTCTTCCTCCTCCTCTTCTTTTTCTTCTTTTTTGCTATGAAAAACATTGCATTTTGTCATTTTTCTTTATCTGTTGAAATGACCATGTAAGTTTTTCCCTTCATTTCATTAATGTGATATGTCACATTGATTGATTTTTATAGGCTGAAACAACCTTGCATTCTGGGATAAATCTTACTTGGTTGCAATGTAAAATCCTTTTTGTATGCTATGACCTTGCTAGTATATTTGGAGGTTTTTTAATGCCTTTATAATAAGGGATATTGGTCTATAGTTTTCTTGTGATGCTTTAGGTTTTGATAACAAGACAATGCTCGCCTTATAGGAGGAGTTACAGAGAGTTCCCTTCGGGTGTACATTTTAAAAGAATTTATGAAGGACTGACATTAACTCTCCTTTAAATATTTGGTATAATTTGTCAGGAAAACTATCTGGTTCTTGGCTTTTCTTTGTGGGAGGTGTTCAAATGATTAATTCAACCCGTTTTCTGAGTTTTAAAGAGATTTAATAATTATCGTATTTTAGAGTGGTAGTGCTAGGACATAAACTCAAGTAATTCTGACAATGAAGCTTGTGTTTTAAGTCACTAAAATGCATATTTTTATTTTTTATATATTTTATATATTTTATCATAATGAAGTTAACACATTTATGTTTGAACATATTTTAAATTGTAGAAACGTACAAAGAGGAAAATGAAAATAAACCATCACACTGTTCAATATGTTGTTATACTCTCGATAACTTTTCTAACTATTCTCTATATGCACATATTTACTGTGTAATAGATGATTGTTATACTTTTCACACAATTTTATTTTCCTCTTTATTAATTCAATTTTTCTTGTAGGTTCCCACATTACTAGTAGATCTTCAAATACATTGTTAAATTGTTGCCTGATATTCCACAGTGTAAATTCCTCTAATCACAAAAGATTTTTTTCATTTTTCTCCTTTATTATTTAGGTTTTTAACCTTTTTTGCTATTTTAAATAACACTCTTCAGGTCATTTTAGACTTTATATCATCTTGGATTTTTTTTTTCCAGTATAATGTAAAAGTAAGGTCGTGGATCAAAATATAGCAACACCCTAAAATTTCCCCATGGACTTAAATCAGAATGTGTTCCGATTTATATTTCTGTTTATATTAATTTTTTTGCTTATAATATTTCTGACAATATTGTTTTAAAAACAATATTTTGTAGTTTGTTAGGTTAAAATAAGCTGCCTTCTAAATCGGTTATTCAGGGAGAAATAAAGGACCAAATACTGCTTCTCCAGGACACAAAAGCTGTTGCATACATTTTGCTCCTCATCTGCTTTGACCTCTACAGATAAGAGGCTTCTCTCCATTAACCCTCCATTCTATGCTAGGAATAAAAGACAAAACTGGCTACATATGCCCAGATTTATGGTGGAGCCATGTACATGTCTAGGAAGTCCTTGAGTTTTGCTTTAATTCTCAGCTTATTAATAAAATGCAATATTGCTAGGGGCATTCAGTTCAGCTCATTGGATATTCTCAGTAAGTAGTAACTAATGGAACTTAGCATAGAGAATTGCAAAATTATCATATGGCTAATAATGTCAATATTCTAATGAATCTTAAAAGAACCCATCATTCATAGCAGAGAACTGAAAAGACCTGAAACAATTATCCTAAGGGAGATTAGACTTTCTTTGTACCTAATTACAATGAACATAAATAATTTAAAATATCACAAAGTAGTGAAACTATTTTAATCAATACTTTAAAATTCTCTCCCCTGCCTTCGTCACCCTACAAAAATTTCAACAACAACAAAACCAAGCAAACAAGAAATTGAATAAACTATACACAGGTCTGTGCACAACTAGCAACCTGGGCTCATTTTATTTTCTTGTTTGCTTTCTGCTCTGGACCACTGGCAAACAAAGTCACCCGCACTGAAATGGCAAGGTATTTTCCACAGAAAAGGGGCAGAGCAAATGGCCTGGATAATGCACCAAGTCTGTGAACAGCCCTGGGATCACTCAAAGATGACTGGAATGAAATAGAAAAGAGCAAATAATGACTTTATATAGCAAATAAGCGATCAATCTTCAGAACCATTTTGAAACTGTATGATGATATGCTGATCACTTCTTTGCAGAAAGACATTTCAAAGATTGAATGGGTGCAGTGGAGAGCAACAGAAATGACTCCAGGCACCAGTTTCTGGAACAATGATGCTTTATACCTCCTCTGCACTCTTCTTCGAAGGGAGAGAAAGGTCTCAAATGACTGCTGAAGGTCACCCTGTTTGCGAATGACGCAGGTGAAGAGTAAGAAATTCAAGCCCTGAAGAGAAGTTATTTGATGAAATCACCTCAAATTGGCAGGTGTTGGTGGTTATTGGGCGAAGTCTTTTCAAATATTTCACAAAGACTATAGAATAATGAAGCAGAGTCCCAACCTGGGAGTCAGTAAGCCCTGCCACATACTGATAAAGTAATCCAAGGTAGGTTACAGAAACAATCCCAGCCTGGGGTTTTTAAACTAGACATGGTAGGGAAGCAAATAAGGCAAATAATAAGAAATAATTCTTATTTTGAAGAGCTATACGAATGAGTGATAGTTTTGTTCTAGGTGTTTTGGTTTTGTGTGTATTTAGCCCTTCCTGTGTGAATGGGAAAGTGTTAAAGAGCAGCAAAAGATCATTGTACTGGATAGGCAGTTTGAGTGAAAGCAAAATAAGTTTCATAAACTCAATGCTTCTATGCAGTGGAATAGACTCCCCACCCCCCCGCCCACCCTGGAGAATTACATCGTACCTGCTAAAAATCCAATAAAGTCTATATAATTCCTTCTCACCATCTAAGCAAAAGAATGTTTTCATTAAGGAGAAAGAAAGAAAGATAGCAGCTGGCAATTAATTTGTAAAGCATAGTTTGAAAAAGTAAAGTCATCTCTGTGAAGTAGTAAATTAACTAGAGCTAATCAATACAGCCAGTAAGGTAAGGGTGAGCCTGGTTCAATTTTCAACATAACTTTTTTGAGATGTCTTTGCACTTAGCAAAATTATCAAAATATGAGCATCCTTTCAAATAAGAACAGGCATAGTCCCTGGAGTAAGTAGCAGAGGGGATAGCAGAAAACTAACAAATACACAGAATGATGCAGGTCCAGATATAGCACAGAGAAGGGTCACAATTGGCAAAGGGTTCACCCCACCTCTTCCATGAGGAGATATTGCAAGTCAACATTGAAACCTCACTGAATGTTACTTGTAAGTTGTTATGACATGTAAATGCATGTGTAGAAATATATCAAAGATGTATAGCTATAGATACAGAGGTGGAAGTTAATGTTCAGTGAAAATCATATACTTTCCATTTTTTTCCCCACAATATCTCTTAAAAGACATTTGGTTGTCTGAGTGTGTCACCCATAACAGATAACACATTTAGCTAATTAGTGACACAATTTAACATTCATGTCCCATGCCCACCTCATTCATTCATTGATCCAACAAACACTATTAAGCCCACCCCACATCCTAGGTACTGTGCTTGGTTCAAGAAGATTAGTAAGTGAAGCAGAATCTTTCCTTTGAGAAATTCAAAACCTTGTAGAAGAATGTTATCAACCCAGACCTCTGATTGTCATCTCTGTCTCTACTGTTCTTTTTTCTGATTCTAGAAAAATTTCACCAAACTCACTGGTTTAGACCACACAAAGAATATATGTGTCTTTATCCATCTATCTATGATTTATTGTTTATTGAACTTAAAATGCTGTGCTAGCTCTAAAAATCTTGTTAGATTTAGATATTTAGTATTTACCCCACAGTTGCCCATCTCATATTTAATTAAGTGTAAAATGAGCATGACTGAGTCAGTTCTTTCTTCAAACATCATTTGGCAGGTGGAATGTAATAAGTCTACTTACAGGACAAAAATAACAACAAAATTAGCCTAAAGCCATCTAAGTTGGTTAATTTGATTTAGTGGGAGAAATTATGACTAAATATTAAACCCAGAAGAAGTGCGGTAGTTACCATGTAATTAGTAATTATGTGCCAACCATAGCTTTTAATTATATCACTTGGACTATAATAGGGCAATAAATTCAGGGCAGCTTGGATTTGGCTTCAAAAACTTGGCAAAATGCATACAATTCATAAATGCCCACAGTGACATTCTCTTCCCTTTTGCTATGGTAACTGAATTATCCTTCAACAAATCAATCCGTCTCTCAGATTTGCACATATTGAGCTAAATTAGTGAAAACAGAAAAAAAAAAAAACATCAGCCAACCACCCCCCCTCAGCATGTGCCCAGACCCTAAGCATGCCTCACTTCCCCTCAGTGTCCATTCACCCTTCACGTGAACAACCATCACCTTCGCCATTCCATCTGCTCTGAACAGAAGGAAGAGAGCAGCATCCCATATTCCACACCAGCCTTCTCCTTCTGCCAGATCACAGTGGTCTTTAACCATATGCTGCACAATATTAGAGAACAGATCTTTCTGTTTGCATGACAAGCTGTGGACTCTGGATGGCCCTACAGGGCCACGGGCGCATAGAGCACTGAGATTCTGACGGATGTTTTCCCAACAGCAATCTGGCTCTATCAACACCGGGACCAAACTGCTGCCCCTCCACTGTGGGGTCATGTGCAAGTCAATCTCTCTGGGCTTCAGTAAGCTGCAGGTGTATGAATCTGCCTTATGGAACTGGATGTAGAGTCAGGTGATGTCATGCTTGAGGGTGTGGGCTCTGGTTCAAGTTTGAGATCAAAGACTGCTCCTTCACTTGCTAATTGACCATGGGCAATAACTAACTCTCTCTTTGCTTCACTTTCCTAAGTTTAAAGACAGAAATATTGATAGTGCCTTCGTAGAGAGGGCTTGTGACATTTAAAATATGATAACAAAGAATTGTAGTTGGCACTTTCAAGAGCCTATGTGATATGTTAACATTCATTATTATACTTCTTTTGGTGATGATTAAAAGAGATCAATTAATTAAAAAAAATAGAACAATGCCCAGCACAAAGAGAACCCTTAAAGATGGTGGCACTTATTATTTTATTTTTATGTCTTTAAATAATGTTTTACAGAATGCTTTTGTCTGGACCTAGTTGTTTATTTGTTCCTTGACAACTGGGTAGAGTTAGAGCTGTTGCTACTCTGGATGCAGACTAGGAACAATTATTTGAACTCAGTACTGCAACAGTACTCATGGTTGGGCTTTTTTCCCTTCCATTAGCTGACATTTAAACACAGCAGGCAGTAACATTGTTAAGTATTTCTGTGGTTACTGCATGTGACTGAGATCTTTTGGCAAGGGGAAGAGGATAAGCAACAGCATGGTAGCTGTAGATTTCCCTGGGGTGCAAATGTGAACTTGATTATTCAGGTGCTGGTTTTTATTTTTTATTTTTCTTTTCTTTTTTCTTTCTTTCTTTCTTTCTTTCTTTCTTTCTTTCTTTCTTTCTTTCTTTCTTTCTTTTGTGTGTGTGTGTTTGTGTGTGTGTGTGTGTGTGTGTGTGTGTGTGTGTGTGTGTGTGAGAGAGAGAGAGAGAGAGAGAGAGAGAGAGAGATTACTATAGAATTTTTTGTCTCTTGAGTACTTTGTTGAGATTGGAGACAAGCATAAAATGGCCAATGAAAGCAGCATACCTCTTTTCCTACAAACTGAAGAGGATTTGGAGGGAAAGAAAACATCTATAAGTCTCTTACATGATTTTCCTTTTTCAAGAAAGTTATACCAAACCACAACTGTAATGAAATTTTTAGGAGCAAGTTTAAAGTTTATCCTCTTTGTCACTATAGAAGACTTGCAGTGAATATATTTAATTTTAATTTTTTTAATATTTATTTTTTAGGTGTATATGGACACAATGCCTTTATTTTATTTGCTTATTTTTATGTGGTACTGAGGATCAAACCCAGGGCCTCGCTCCGTGCTAGGGGAGTGCTCTACCACTGAGCTACAACCCCAGCCCCGAATATATTTAATTTTTAAATTACCAAAAATTAAGTTTGATGTTGTCATAATCTAGTGATTCCTTTAACAAGGTATATTTTAGCAAAGAAATATTTCCTCAAATTGTTTGGGCAATATATTCTTTCTTTTCTTCTATATTTTACAGATAATAAATGCACAAACAGATTTTGTGGGGAAATAAGGAATAATTGAAGAGCAAAAATGATCTAGTCTACTCATATAAGTGCAAAAAACTCTATATTCTCCATTGCTAACATTGTTAGTTTTGCTGCATGTAATTTCAAAAACAGCAGTTTTAAATATAAGTTCCTATGTATTCCTCACAATATCTTTTCAGAAACAGGTTTTTTCTTTTTTCTTTTTTTTTTTTTTTGCATTTACTTTTGTTCTATTCTCAGAAAAGATTCCCAGGAACTTGTTTATGTGTTTTGTATAACAACCATTGATGGTTTTTGTTGTTGGTGGTTAGATCTGATGGTTTTCCTTCCTGATCCTTACTAAGTCTTTCCACTCCATTTGTCCAATTAACGTTTAGGCCCTGCGCTGATTGCAATAGTGAGGAGCTATGCCATGAAGGTTCATCTGCATTGGGACTTATGACTGTCATCTGATGGGACTTCCAGGCTTGCCACCCACCCACCTTCCTGTGGGCTGGTCTCAAACATGGAGCAATTAAGCCACTCAATTTTTTTTCTTAACAAAATTCATCTTTAGGTATAAAAATACTATACCAATACATTACAATGCAAACATAATACTGATAAAATAAACACCAGCGATGGAATTTAACTGAGAGGGAGGTAGTGGGAGAAGCAGAGTTATTGGAATTAAGCAGAAAAAACTCATATCATGCCCTCCTTTGAAGTTTGTTTAAATCTTAAATTTTTCTTATCTAAAAAATGTAGCAATTACAACTCAAGTATATACAAAAATTAAGTGATTACATATGCCAATTGACAACTAATTCCTTTCATATTAAAACAACAACTAAAACTAAACAGTGAGCTGGTTTCCTTTCTGATTCCTTTCATGAGGCCTCTCCATGAAGGCATACGCAACAGTTCATTCTAGGTTGAATTTGGGGCTCAACCACAATATACCATGTCCGGATTTGCATTCACCACATTTCAAAGGCCAGTAAGTTATCTATTAATAAAAAAGGTCAGGTGACAAATACAACCTCAATTATATCCACAGTCATAGAAAAGGGCTTGCCAATCAAACCAATCACTTAGAGTTAGCTTAAGTTTATGGTTCATGGACTATTTCCATTTAAATCTTTTCCAAAATGGCAGCAAGTGGACCAGAGATCTCTAAACTGTACAGACAAATTTCCCAGAAAATGCATGGCTGGAGAGAAAGTGCCTAAGACTCTATTTCAAGCATTCACTGAATGTGAGTCTGATTGACTATGCTTAACCATCCATGTATTTATTATATTCCAAATCACTGTCAGAACAAACTCTGAGGGTAAGAGATTTCTACAACAGCACATAAAAAGCAAGAGCATTGCACAAGTAACAACAAATTATAAAATATAATAAAAAATTATCACATTTACATTAGCAACATAAACATATGGTTTCTAGAAATCAATCTAATAAAAATATTTATAAGAACTCTAATAAAAAATTAAAGCATTAAAGAAGGACATAAAAGAAAATTTGAATAAATGATAAACTGTAACAGTTTCATGGCTAAGAAGGCTCTGGAACAAAAATATTAATTTCCCCAAATTAATCTTATAGATTATTGCTCAATGCAAATTTGTTTTTAAAATTCTTGTAAAATTTCTTTTGTGGAAATTGCAAAGCTGATACTAAAAGTCACATAGAAGAATACAGTCAAGAGTTAAAGTGGGTACAATACCACCTTAATCCTAAATTTAGTGAGATTTATATATTAAGTTCGTACAGATTTTTATGTCAATTTTAGATCAATGTGGTGTTTATTTTTAAGAAGGGAAAACAAATTGAGAGAGTTTTCATATAAGACTAATTTGTAAAGCTTTAGCAATTTAATTTGTCTTTAGCTATAGAGACAAATAGGGAGACAGAAAAACAGAACAGAAAGAGTCCAGAAACAGACTCATGCTATGTGAAAACAGATGTGTCATTAAGAATCAGTGTGAGAATTCTACCACTCCTTGGTATTTATCTTAAAAGAATTAATGTCAGCGTACTATAGTGAGATGTGCATACATACTCATGTTTATAGAAGCATAACTCACAATAGCCAAATTATGGAATCAGCCTATATGTCCATCAATAAATCAATGGATAAAAAATGTAGTATATGTCCACAACGGAGTCTTACTGAGTCATAAAGTAGAAAGAAATCATATCATTTGAAGAAAAATGGATGGAATGCTATGTTAAGTAAAATAAACCAAACTATGTTTGTATGATTGTATGTTTTCTCTCACATGTGGAAACTAGAGAGAAAAAAAAGGGTGGAAATGGTGGGAGGATCTTACTAAAATAGCATGGAGACCAGGAGAGTAGAGGAAGGAGACCAGGAGGAGAGAGGAGGAGAGGCAAATGGAAGGTACTAGGGAATGAAACTGTCCAAATTATATTGTTATGTTTTGTGTATGTGCAAATATGTAACAATGAATCTCACTATTATGGATGATTATAATTCACCAACTAAAAAATAATTGGTGGGGAAAGGAAGGACTATTTCATCAATGGCTCTGGAATGATTGTTTATCCATTCTTATGGTTTGGATCTGCAATGTCTCCAAAAGTATGTTGAAGGCTTGGTCACCAGTCCAACATTGCTCAGAGTTGGGGTTCTTGGGAAAGTGATGAGATCATGAGGTTGCTAACCTCATCAGTGGATTAACACATTGATGAATTCATCATCTGAATGGGCTGTTGGGGGATCATGAAAATTGTGGGAGGTAGAACATATTGGAGGGAGTAGGTCCTTGGATGCATGCCCCTGGGGTCTCTATCTTGTCTCTGGCCTCTTGCTCTCTCTGTTTTCTAACCACCATGAGATGAGCAGTTTGTTCCACCATACCCTTCCACCATGATGTTCCTGTAATGAAGCCAGTCAGTCATGGACTGAAACCTCTAAAACTGGGAGCCAAAATGAATCTTTCCTTCTTTAAGTAGTTTATACTGGATATTTTATCACAATAATGAAAAGTTAACTAACACATTCACATAAGAAATCAAAGCTCAAAAGTAAGTTGAAGATGTATTAAAGACTCAACTATTCTAGAAGAAAATATTTGAGAAAATATAATATAGATGGAAAGTTCATAACTGGCTAAGATTATAATTCAAAATTTTAACGAATTTTACATGCCAATCAGATATATAAAAATCATCCAGTAGAAAATTGACAGAGGTGGTAAATAGGTAATTAAAAGAAGGGAAAGTTGTTTTAAATCAGCAAGACTATGTCACAATCACACCACCCACCAAGAAAATGCAAACTGAAACATGTAGTAGAATCAGATACTCATCACATCGTCAATTTAAAAGAGAAATAATGCCAAGTTTTGGCAAGTATGTAGACAAGTGAGCACTCATACAATATTTTGGATCACATAAATGCATGCAACCACATTGGAGCAAAATTTAACTACATAATTTTAGGTTAAAAATGCCCAAACAATAAATCAAGAAATTCAATTGTAAATTGAATTGAAATATAGGGAAAGACTCTCATATCTGCTCACATAGAAATACTTCAGAATGTTTGTGGCAGCATTATTTATTAATATTAACAGCTGAAAACAATATGAAGACCAAACGAATAATATATAACTAAACTGTGGTTCATTCAGAAATGAAATACTATACAACCATTCATGAAATACAAATACCAATATGGGTAAATTAAAAAAATAAGACATTAAGTTTAAATATTCAAATTTTAGAACACATTTCTTTAAAAAACTATACTGTTTATAGATACATATATTTGTAGAATAATGTAAAATCACTATGTTAAGAATAAATTCCAAACTCATAATGATTATGATAAGATCCAGAGGGGAAGAAAGGGAATCAAATCAGAGAAAAATGTAGAGAAGCATTGAAATGTGTTTTAATCAGCCTTTCACTATGGTGATCAAAAACACCTGACGAGAAAAATTTTAGAGGAGGAAGTTATTTGCTGCTGATAGTTTCAGTGGTTCAGCCCATAGCCAGCCAGCTCCATTGCTCTGGGCTATAGGTAAGGTAGAAGGCATGGTAGAGGAAAGCATCTCAGGATATGGCACACAGGAAGCCATGAGAGAGACCTACATTCACCAGGGGCAAAAATCCCCAAAGGCATACCCCCAGTGACTCCCTCCTCCAGTCATATACTACCTGCCTACAGTTACTACCCAGGTAAGCCCTATCAGTGAATTAAGCCATTACTTGGGTTACAGCTCTGGTAATCCAATCATTCCACCTCTGTACATTCTGGCATGGTCTCTACATGAGCTTGGGAGACACCTCTTATCTAAACCATAATAAAATACATCATTAAACTTTTAAGTCTTTTTAATATAAACTTAAAGCAAATATGGCAACAATGTCAAAATATATTAAATGATGCTGTTTCACAGCTAGTTTGATTTTTAGGTATTATATTTTTCAGCTCTAGAATTCCTATTTTTTCAGTTTCCATGTTTCTTGAAGTTTTCCATCTCTTTAATCTTATAACATTCTTTTCCTAGACTCTTTTTCATATGTATTCAAGTTTTTTAAATTAAGTCTTTGTCAAGTAATTTCAATAGCTGTTGTTTTGTTAGACTATTTCTAGTAACTTTTCTTGATTGTGGATCATACTGTTCTTGTTCACAAGTCTAATTACTTTAGAATCTATACGACACATTATGGACAATAAATACATTGTAGAAATTCTCTATTTTGTTAATCCCTCCAAAAAGTGTTAAATTACTCTATATATTATTTGTTAAAAGGAATCATAGTTCCTTGGTGTAGTGAAAGTAAGAATACACTCCAAAAGAAAAAGGGGCTGGAGAGTTTGTTGCAACAATCCAAGCAGAAGCCAATTAAAAAGGAGTTCCAATGACCCAAACTAAAATGTAGGTTTTGGCAATAAAATAATGTTAATGTGAAGTATAACTCAGAACATGACAGGTCCATGATACTCTGTTGATATAAATAAATAAGTGGGTGAAAATACAAAGCTCTTCCTCACAGAAAAAAAATCCTAATTAAAAAATATAGAAAGCATAAAGGAAATAATAAATTATTACCAGGCAAGTACTGTTACTAAGAATTGCTACAGGCAAGATTCACCAATGAATACTAAAATTAGTGTTTTAGGAGAAAAAGCATATGTGACCTCACAATATTTTCTCACAAAATATTAATCATAAAATGAAAACAGTAACTCAAAATTAAAGGAACTCTGTAGACACTACCTTAACCGAGTGATCAAGGTTATGAGGACCAGTAATAAGACATACTAAGGTCATATGTCATTGATATGACACAATTAGTATGGCATAATATTGATTCTGTACCATTCTCACATAAAATGCATGTCCTCAGTCTCATCTTGAGGAACATCAGGTAAACGGAGGAATGTTCTACAAAGTACTAATCAGTACTTACCCAAAATAAGTGATATCATAAAACTCAATGAAATAATGAGAATTGGAGAATGTTATTTCCTACTGTAGAAGAATAAAAATATACCATTTTTTGGCATTCTTTGTTATTGGATTGAATTCTGGAATAGAAAAGCACGTTTGTGGGAAAATGGGTGAAGCTTTAACAAGGTCTGGTTTTAAGTTTAGTTATGAGTATTGTCTGATGTTGATTTTGAGAATTTGGTAATCACTATGATTGTGCAAGATAGCTAGTATTAGAGGAAGGTGGATGAAGTGTGTACGGAAACTCTTGTTTGCCACTTTTAAGTCCATAATTACTTCTGAATAATTTTTTTAAATACTAGCATTAAACCTTGTTTAATGTGGAAACATTTTTTAAGATTTGCTAGCAAGGGTCTATTCTAATTTTTGTCCTTAGCTTTAAGGTTTTGGCCACTATGATGTTTAACTATAATGCACTAATAAAAATATAACAAATAAGACTACTGATTTGTGGCTCTCTATCCTTGCCGCAGTCTCTGGCTGGGCACAAATCACGAGTCTCCACACAGCTTGTAGATTCAAACAGCAATTCTTTATTCCCGAACTCACACCGGCCGTCTACAAACACATTCTGGGGGAATCCACGTTCTCTGCCCAAATCCACACTCTGCCCAAATCCACTACTCCTGGGCTTCTGTCTCCCAAAATATACTGTCTGACCCTAAGAACTCAAGAGGAACTCAGGCAGCAGGATACGCCCTATTCTAAAGGGGGAACACCCTAATCTCCTATTATGCTAAACCAGGGACACCCTAAACACGGATCCGCCCTGGTCCTTGAGCAAGGTCACCTTTCAGAAGTCCTTCCACTAGACAGCATGGGAGTAGCTGGGAAGGAAATTGTCATACCTACTTGGCTGATGGCTCCCAGCATATCCTTTTCCTTTTTATGTTAGCTATTTATACCTTATATAATATTTAGTATATGAAAATATTACATTGCATTATATCATATTATGCTACTTACATTTCCTTCCCTAGAAAATAAGCAATTTAAGCACAGGAATGTGCATTGTTTTTCCTTTGCCATATTTTCGGCACTTGGTATATACTCAATAATATGTGTTAGATGAATAAATGAATTCTCAGAAAAATACTGCAGGATTAACATTTTTCATTGAGCAGACATGTAAATGGAAGATCAGAAAAATAAAGAGTCAAAGTCATAAAACATGTGGCAGATATGTAAAACACGGCAGACCAATGGCAGATGTGCTATTGCATTCTCCAAAGAATAGAAAGTGAAAGAATGAGAAGAATGCTCCATCTGGAAGAGTGCAGTGGGTGAAGGGATACCATGTGGGTGGGCAGTTTTGCCACGTGCCTCTTCTGCATACATCTCAATTCTTTTGAGGCTAGATGTTTTGTTTTCAATTATATGCAATGCTAGCAGCATCCTAATAATGACCAGAACGGGAATATAGAGCTAGGTCAATCCATTAGTTTTGACTTATACATCCTTTCTGAATTTGTTGAGCATCTAGAATCTGAGAATTGATCTAGGTAAGGAAATTCCTTAAGAAGTCCCTATATACTGTAATTACACTCAGATACTGAGATAGCACATATGTGATCATTTTTGTTATGCAGATTTTCTCAAATAAGAATAATTTATTTTTGGCTGGCTATTCTCTAAATAACTACTTTTTCTATTAAGGACTACTGGGGAGACCAAACTTGAGAAGATGTCTGGGAAGCACTTATGTATAATTTCATGGGAAAGACCAACATAATTAAAATGCAATGTATTTCACATATTCACCAAATAAACCAAAAGCAGAAGAAATTCCCTTTTGAAGGCATTTGAAGAAATCATGCAGAGAATATACTCTATGATGATATTTTCCTAAAATATGTTTACAAGATGTATCTTCAAAATTCATGCATATTAACTGTAGGCTTGGGTATTTTAAATTTTACAGTTAGTAGGGACATGTGCAATATAATTTTATTTCAGTTTGTTACTGTGTACAATCTAAATGTTTTTGGAAAGATAAGTTTAGCTGAATGAAATAGGTCTGCTTTGGATTGTATAACTTAACTTGCTGATATCTTGCCTCAACCAGAAAAGCAATATGTAGGAGAATAATATCAGAAAATAGTCTTTTTTTTCTCTTTCCATATTTATAAATGAGGACATTTGTGGCTTGAGTATAAGATATTTACCTCAAAGTCCTTGGATTCTGATGCTCTGTCAGTGTGTTGGAAATTGCTTTCCCTCCAAAGTTCTTACTGCTTTTGCCAATTTTGCACCTCAAATTTGCATTAGTTGACATTGTAGAAAATGTGCCTGCTTGCTTGCTTATTTTCTTTCTTCCTGCCATCCTTCCTCCCTTCCTTTCTTTCTTTTTGTGAGATCGAATGTTTGAAATCTGTGGTCTTAGTTGCAAACCAAATGTCCTTTTCTTTAAATCACAGAAATGAATAAGCAAAATGCAAAAACTAAAAGGGTTTGCATGGACTACTCAACTTCTCCCTCATTAGGGAGGACACACACAATGAAAGAGAGTCCAAGAGTGATTTTCCCTTCAACAGACAGAAGCAGCGACTCATGTCTGACTCGGTGATGGTGTTCTAAGATTCAGGTTTGGTGTTACTAGATTTAGATAAGCTAAAAAGTTGCATTTTTATGAAAATCTCCTGATATTTGAATGTCAGCAACAAATTAAAAAAAAAAAAATATATATATATATATATATATATATATATATATATATATATATATATATATATATACACACACACACACACACACACACATCACAAAGCACAGGGATGCAGCCACTAAATAAATTACAACAGGAGTTTAACACTTGATATGTTTGCCAAGATGCTGAACAGTCTTCCAGGACAAGGAGCCCTGAGTAGCAGCTGATTGCCCAAACCATGGAGGGTCAACTGCTTGCAATCCGTATGCAAAAGAAAAATTGTCTCAGACCTGTTTTTAAGATGTTGCCTGGATACTTTTCTTCTCACCATATCCTCATTTTTTTTTTTTTCAACAAAAACCATGACCCAGAGCTCCTGGAGACCAGCCACCTGAAGAGGTTGCTGCTAATTTCCAGAGACAGTGGCCTGGGACACTGGGAGGCAGGCCTCCCACACCTCTGTCCTCTCTGCCTAGGCCCTCCACTTTGTCACTATCAAAGGCCCCATGATGGCCAGTTGTACAGGAGACAAGAAGCTAACTAAAAGGATGTAGGATTTAGAAAAATGTGTTCTTTTTAAAAACTATATATTCATTATAAATACATTCATAGTTCAAAGATAAAACACAATAAGAAAGTTTGGCTTTACTCCAGGGGGTGGCATTGCTGCCCCATCTGTTCCCTTCTCAGCCACCCCCCTTTCTCCAGCATGACTCCTGTGCCAGAAGTCCCATACTTTCTTTCATAAGTTCCATTTCCCTTGCATCTCCCCATCCCTCAGCAACAAAGGTAGATGTCACTCAACCATAGATCTCCTGAGGTCTGGATCATCCTGACTAGATACCACCTGGGTGTCAGTGTGGGGAGAAGAAGGAATGAGAGAACATAATGGGTGCCAGGTGGTGGGCAGGTAGCGGGTTCATTCACCAGGAAGCTTCTGATGGGCTGAAGCAACGCAGCACCCAAGTGAGCACATAACTACATGGTGGACCTTTGCAATCCAGTTCAGTCTGCTTTGGGGGAGGCGTGTCCTTTCATCCTTCAGGGTCATCCAGGATGTTAAGTGTCACATTAAACAACTCACATGCATCTAAGAACAAGCAGTGCTTCTCAGGGGCCGCATGGTCTAATCCACACTAAGGAAGAAAAACATTTTCCTAATTGGGATAAAATCTTCCCAGCTGGCCTCCCCCACAGTGGAGGTGGGGGTTCCATTACTCAGAGCCCTGTTTGTTCACCTTTGTTCTTGTGCCAACACTCAGTTCCCTCCAGGTCCACCAGGGAATAAGAGATGGGATTCATTAACAGCAGCCTACCCATTAACTCTTCAATGTCCGTCAGTTTGTGGTCAAAATCGCAAGTGAGTCTTTGAAATAATTTTAATTTTGTTTTCCATCTGGGTTAAATTCTTGGGAAGGACTTTCAATAATTTTTGTACACAGAGAAAGGACATTTCTACGTAACCCCTAAAGATTGAAGATGGGTTGAGTGAGTGGTCTGTGAATTTATTTGCTCTAAAAAGATGAACACTAATTTCCTCTGAAGAGGAAAATAATCAAGATTATAAGTGGGGAATTCTGAAATTTTTAAACTACTTGGCTGCTTCTTTTTTTTTCCAATCGATTTTAGCACTGAGAAAGCATTAATAAAGCAATTATGGCAAACGATTAATATTTTTTATTTGGGATTGAGATTGAACCATATTGTATCTTCCATCAGTATATTCTGCAGCAATACAGCAAAGTATATCTCCTAACCTCAGCAGACCATATTAGAAGTTTTGGAAATGGAATGTTCCTGCAGATTTCCTATGATGAACCTTTATATCTGTCACTTGGTCATTGGATACAAGCTACAAAATTGGAGGTGTGTAATTTTAGGGGAAATATCTCTGCACACATGAGGCTGTTTCTAAAGTGCCTAACAGATGAAGACTACCTGTTGAAAAGTCTTCTCCAAAACTGAGGTGAGTCCTTTCTTGAAGGTGGACCTAAATGGTAGATCTCTATCCAACCCATGTGACCTCTCTGAGCTTTAATTTTCTTATGAGAACTACATGTACTGTATAAAGATTGAATGCAACAATGCTTGCAGTATACATAGTATAATGCTTAGTACATCACACCTCACAACAAACATTAAACTTCATTTTTATTTTATTTGAAAAGTTGTGGTTGGGACAAATCCTTTCAAAATTTTTGTTCATGTGGAATATATAGATGCTTTCAGTATCAAAAAGTATTCATAAGCACTTCAAAGAGAAATTGTAGTTGCAATAACTTCTTAAATGCTTAGCATTTTGTTTGTTTAGTTGGAGAGCAAAATCAGTAGCTTTGGGAAAATAAGAAAGGAATATGCAAACATACTGGGGTGTCTCACAAAAATCTGGGTCAGGAATACAGATGGATTTTAGAAATAATTTGTGCATTAAGACATGGGAGTTTATTCTATATATTCCTCTCTGCTTTCTTAAGCAACAGCATAATTAAAAACACACTCATGCTGGTTTGATTCTGCTTTCCTGCCTTACAGATCACCTTCCATTACTTCTTTGATCCACTACGGCAGGAAATATGATAATGAAAGGACTTGAGTTTTACATATCAGCGCCCAAGCAGATCTGAAATCCCTAGAGGACTCTGATTGGTCTGATTTAGGTCAGGTGTCAAGCCCTTGACCAATCCAAAATGACCATAGTCACGTGGGCATGTGGATTTTTGTTCTTTGCACTATTGCATTGTTAAGCAAAAGGGAGAGGTGAAGTTAAAAAAAAAATGTTAAAAAGCCATGAAATTGGTGGGCAGATGAAACAGAGTCAGGGAAAATATTTTTCTTGAATGTCATTTTAGGGAAATAAAGATAATGTGGATCACTGGGAAAAGAAGATTATGGATCAGAAGAATATGAATATATATATATATATATATATATATATATATATATATATATATATATATATATCTGCGGACAGAAAAAATAATCACTACATTTTTTTCCAAAATAGATTTGGGGGGAAAAAAGAGTTGCAATGGCCCATTGCTCTAAGAAACTGCCCAATCATTTCATGCTACAAGAATTTTTTGATCTGGAATTGACCAGGTTACCCTAGATATAAGAATAATTCCTCAATAATTTCAGGGTATTTTTATGGTCCAAGATTGAAAGAGTTATAGCCAGTATCCAGTTCTTAGATCCCTTGACCTTGTGCTGTATCATTTTGCATAGTGAAGAGGTATGAATTTGGGCAGAATATTAGATCTGGAATCATATTTTATTCAGAGGAATTTAGGGATAGAATGTTTCAATGCAGGAAATGTTTCATCAATTATATGCAATATTTAGGATAATGAATACTGAATGATATGCATTAAGCATAGTGCACATGCCTTCAAGATATTTTGCATACTCTTTCAGCCAGAATAATCAACTTTAATGAGAATTTGATCTTCCCCGTTGTCATTATCATTCTAAATCACTTCTTGTGGAAGGCATTTTAGTGCAACAACACAGTTTATTAAAAAGTGCCTCCTAAGCTGTAAAATAGCATTGCAGCCTCAATTGATATAACATCTCTGCCAGCTCCAAAAGATTCACCTGAGTTGTTACGTTCACACTGAGTTTCTGAAGTTAAGCGGAGCTCCTAAAGACTGCATTTTCTTGGAGTGCATAGCTATTCTCTTTTCTGTTATATTTTCTGACATAATGCCACTGTAACAATTGTAATGCCCTTGAAATTGTGAAGAATAAAAGAGATGAATGAAAGAGTTTTGGAAATGTGTTTCCTCTCATCCAACTTTCAACTCACTGATTTGGGTGAATTTTCTCTCTGATAAGCAGCATGACTCAGCTCTGGGGGCAGATACACTTGGGTTTGAATTTTGGTAGAGCCACTTACTAACTGTATGGTCTTGAACAAGCGACTTTCACTCTTCCATCATTAAATGTCTCTACATCTTTAAGAGTTTCAGCATAATCCTCTCTGCACCTTCCCATGCAAATCAGCTCTTTTCTGATAACATTTTTCCTAAAGACTTCTTGAGAAGGGCTGGTCTTTCTTTCCTCATATCCTGGTTGCTAAGATGTTGCCTTGCCTCCCCCACACAATCTCTCAGCTCCTGTGTCACTCCTCAGTCATTTCCAGATATTAAACATCCATTTTCTCTCCAAAAAAAATAATTTAAATTACAAAGATTCTGCCTCTTCGAGCCTCACACATTCATTTACATAAGCTTCCTTTCCCTTTTAACAATCAAAATCGTGTTCACATTTCTTCATTAACTCCACCTTCTGGTCCCTTCTTTTCCACTCAAACTCATGCTGTCATCTCAGAGGATTTCAAAATCCATGAGGGCACCTCCACCCTCTAGCTTCAGTTCCTAGACCATCCGTTTTGAATGACCTATCTATAGCTGTACTGTTACTACCGGTTGTGTCTTAGGCTGTGTCATCACTAGACATAAATCCATCTCTGAAATCTTAGATGACATCATCCCAATCATAGCATCCTATCATTTCCACTCACATATTAAATACTGATACAGCAACAACCTTTCAAATTCATCAATCCCACACAGCTTTCTGTCCATTAGACCTCCTCTTCTTAACACTCTTCTTTGTCTAGCTTACATTGTGCAATTGACTTTCATGAACTCCTTCTTGTAAATTACATTTCCACCTCTGTTGCCTCACTTTTCCTCCCTTATCTACCTGCAAAACCCTAACCTTGAATGAACCCAGCTACACACCTCCCTCTGTATAGAAGCAGCAGAGGGTTTCTGGAGGAAATCCTCCAATCATGCTGTTAGTAACATCAACTAGTGTTTGCTAGCATCGGTTGAGATCTCATTCCTGTAATCATAGGATTTTCTATATGCAACTCCTTCCTAACATTCTCCAAGCCTACAATAATTCTCCCTACTACTTTCCCAGGACAACAGTGTCCTTTACTTCACTGAGAAAACCAAAGCTTTCAGATGGCATCCCAGATGGAGTCGAAAGTCTTCCTTGTTCCATTCTCTTCCTTCTACCCTCCTGATTCAATGCAGAAAATGTGCCTTCTCCTACAGAAGGCCTGCCCTTCCGAGAAGCTCTGGGTTTCATTCCAATGACTCCCATGTCATCTTCAGTTCTCTCTAGTTTGCATCTTAGTTCCTGCTCTGAACTTGATCTTCCCATAGAGATCCAAGCTCGCCCTGATGAGACCTAAAATTCTCCCTGGGCCCCCCATTCCTCTTCCCTTACTGTTGTATCTCTTCACTTTCTTCATGGCTGAGCTTCTCAAGTGAGTTATTCACATCTACTCCTTCCATTTCCTCAGGTCAGTTGATATTTCAATTCATATTTTCACATTGCTGAGTGCTGAGGGCAATTTTGAGTCTCCATGTACTCAACCTCTGAGCATTCAACTTCAACGCCAGACAGCCTAACTTGTTCTTCTGTGGTATCCTCATTCTTCAATGGCAAAGACTTGATGTCTTTTATGCTCAATTCATATCCAGCAACTCAGCAAACCTTGTCTTTTTCTTGTTCTTTCCATTCCTTCCAACAATTGCTACTTAGCCAATGAGAACTTCTCTGTTCTTATTTCCTGATGCGACCCCTCTACCACCTTTCACCGGCCTTTCCCCCCACAAAATATCAAAACTATGTAGTTGTTTTTTTAAAAAAAACCTGATAATTGACCCCAGGAGTGTTTTAACACTGAGCCACATCCCCATTGTTTTTTTTTTGTTTGTTTTGTTTTTTTTTTTTTATTTTGAGATAGGGTCTCACTAAGTTACTGAGGGTCTCATGAAATTGCTGAGAGTGGCCTCAAACTTAAGATCTTTCTGCTCCACCTCCAGAATTGCTGGGATTACAGGTGTGCACCACCATGTCTGGCTTTAGCTGCTTTAATTTTTTTTATTACAAAAATTATCCTTAGGCAAATATTCAAATTCTACATAACATAACTGGTATTCCCTGATAGAACTTCTAAAACTCCTAAAACTTTTAGTGCATTATTCAAAATTGTATTTCACTATCTACATTTCTCTAAGGACATCACATACATCTTATCCCTGAACATGTCATAATCCTCCCTCTGAGATGTCCTTTTTCTTTTTCACAGAATGAGACCTGCACAGAATAAGCATGCACATATATCTTAAACATTTTATTTAAATTGTATACAAAGAAAAGGGAACTTCTTTCCAATCTCTGGATATATGGTCAAGCCAATACTTAGGGTACAACCTTGTGATTTTAGTTTCTGATCTTTTTGCAGAGGCTTAGGGTTCTGTAGCACTCATTTTCAATTTTATTATTTTTTACTGTGACATATATTTATATATTTTTATAGGGTAGATTATGGTAATTCTGTACATGTATTAAATATACCTGTATTACAAATACATGTTTAGAATGTATTTATATGTTTTTATGTACATATAGAATGAATACATGTATAAATGTATTTGCAACAATCAAATCAGGGTGACAAGCATCTTCATTCAATTTCACTTTTTAAAAGATGAATAACCACTTATATGCTTCTGCATTCAAGCTGAATTTAAAAGAAAAATTTTGTTTGTTCTTTTACGATTTCTTTTTCCCTCCAAACTTTGAGAAGTTCTTCTCCAGACCAAATTGTTTAATGTGTCTTTCATTTGTTTATTCTTTCCAGTGCATTCACAATTTCATTAGAAATATCTGTCTTTTAACTCTCAGAATTCTTAGATTATGTAATATTTTATTTATTTACATAGTTATTGTAAGTGTAACTTATGAGTAGATTTGGAGACAAACAGAACTGTTCTCTTTTGCTGTCCTGGGGATTGCACCTAGGGCTTTATGCATACTAGGTGAGAACTCTACCAACCTGATACCTTCTCAATCCTGAACTGCTCTTGAGATGCATATAAATCATCTGGTGAGAGCTTACATGTGGATGAGTGAAGGTTCTTTAATAAACACAAGCCTATTGATCATTATAACCTTTTTCCTTCCAAAAGGGATCAGGTATGTTTATACAAAATATGTAAAAAATGGAAATTGAAATAAGAAAAAAAATATGATTTATAGTTATAAATCATCATGGAAAAAGGTCATGTATTTTTAGTGGTAAATTTTAAATTAATTCAAATTAAGATGTCATCACTAAAGGTAGAGCATGCCTGTAATCCTAGTGGCTCAGGAAGCAGAGGCAGGATGATTGAGAGTTCAAAGCCAGCCTCAGCCAAAGTGAGAAACCCTGTGTCTAAATAAAAATACAAAATAGGGCTGGGTATGTGGCTCAGTAGTAGAGTGCCCCTGAGTTCAATCCCTGGTAGCCGCTGCCCCTCCCCCCCAAAAAAATCAATTAACTAGTATTTTTTTAAAGTCGATAATAAAAGTCACTACGAATGCAATATAACACATTACTATGAGTTTTCTGAGGAATCTCCGTATTGCTTTCCAGAGTGGTTGCACCAATTTGTAGTCCCACCAGCAATGTATGAGTGAACCTTTTTTCTTACATCCTTGCCAACATTTATTGTTGCTTGTATTCTTGATGAGTACCATTCTGACTGGAGTGAGATGAAATATTAGTTTAATTTGCATCTCTATAATTGCTATAGATGTTGAACATTTTTTCATATAATTTTTTATTTATTATAATTCATTTTTAAAATTTTTATGTATTTATTTATTCTAATTAGGTATATATGACAGCAGAATGCATGTTGATCGTATTTCTTCTTCTGTGACATGTCTATTCAGTTCTTTAGCCCATTTATTGGGTTGGTTTTTTTTTTGGTATTAAGTGTTTTGAATTCTTTATATATCCTAGAGATTAATGCTTTATCTGAGGTGCGTGGGGTAAAGATTTTCTCCCAATCTGTAGGCTCTCTCTTCACATTATTGACTGTTTCTTTTACTGAGAAAAAGCTTTTTAGTTTGAATCTATCCCCTTTATTGATTCTTGATTTTATTTCTTGTGCTTTAGCTGTCTTAGTAAGGAAGTCAGATCTCAGGTCAATGTGGTAAAGATATAGGCCTAATCTAACTTCTAGTAGGTGCAGGGTCTCTCTGTTCTAGTGCCTAAGTCTTTCATTCACTTTGAGTTGAGTTTTGTGCAGGGTGAGAGATATCATCTGACCCAACTATCCCACTCCTCAGTTTATATCCAAAAGACTTAAAATCAGCATACTACAGTGACATGGCCACATCAATGTTTATAGCAGTTCAATTCATAATAGCTAAACTATGGAACCTAGGTGCCCTTCAATAGATAGATGAAGGGATAAAGAAAATGTGGTATATATATTTGATGGATTATTACTCAGCTTTAAAGAGGAATAAAATAATGGCATACACCAGTAAATGATGGAGTTGTTGAATAGCACGTTAAGCGAAATAAGCCAATTCCAAAAAACCAAAGGCTGAATGTTTTCTCTGATATGCAGTTGCTAATTCAAAATAAGCCAGGGGTGGGGGAGGGGCACTAGGGAAGTATACAGTTGCTTTAGATTAGGTGGAAGGGAGTGAAAGGAGCGCAGAGGATATGAGGATAGGACGGAAATAGTAGAATGAAAAAGACATTATTACCTTATGTACATATATGTACATAATGACATATATGTACAGAATGACCGATGTTATCCTCCAACATGTACAATCAGAAAAGTGAGAAATTATACCCCATTTTATGTATAACATATCAAATGAGTGCCCCATAAATGCATTCTACTGTGATGTATAACTAATTAAAACAAATTTAAAAAATTGAAAAACAACACTATTACTTGTTTTAGTTACATATTTAAATGGGTTTTTGAAGTATAACCAAATTAGAATATTCTTTACAGCTAGCAAATCTCAAATTTTCTTACTACATGCAGTGTACATATGGCAATGTTGCTTTGTGTATAATGTTCACTTTGACAGATGATACTTATTTAGACTATTAGTGGGATATCTGTTATTACATAGTTGGAGGTGGAAGATTGATTCTTTTGCACATAACATTGCTTTTGCTTTCTTTTCTTTTTGAAAGAGACAAGAATAATAGGGAAAAGAAACACACCAAACATCTTTAGCATATTGTGAATATACTCACATGTGGGAGGCGGCCACTTTGAATGATTCCTATTCTCCTTCCTGGAGTGGAGAGGCTCTGGGCATTGCCCCAGTCCTGGAAGCTGAGGATCTGTCATGTCTTTAGACTTAGGCATGTCTTGCTGCAGCCCCTTGGGTCGAATGACACTCACCTGTCTTTTGTAACCCTGCCCCTCCTGACCTTTTTTGGATGGAACTTTCTAAGAATAAGGATCCCCCCAATAAAAACCCCCTTTGGAACTTGCTATCCTATTTGGGGAGATTAAGGCACAAAATGGAGAAGCCGTCCTGAAGCATGTTTTAAAGGTAAAGTTTGTGTTTGTGTTTTATTTGGTGTCCCAGGCAATTTACACAAGCAACCTTAAGTTCAGTTGCCTGCGCAGGTCGGGGACGACACTCATATAATCTGTTAACCTCACTGTGATCATTTTTCCCTTCAAGTATTAGAGGGGCTGAGCCATCTCTTTGATATCAAGCATTTGACTGAGAAAGAATAAATTCAACAATTATTGAGAGAGACTTTTAGTTGTACATGGTGGTATACGCCTGTATTTCCAGCTACTTGGAAGGATGAGGCCAAGGGATTGAAAATTCAAGGCCAGTCTGAATAACCCAGCCACAGACTCTGTCTGAAAATAAAAGAAAAAAAATAAAAAGGGCTGGGAATATAGCTCAGAAGTAGAGTGCTTGCCTAGGGTGCACAAGACAAGACCCAGTACTGGGGCAGGGAGGATGGGGGAGAGAAAATTTTATAAAATATCACTTACCTATAGATTTACAGATCCTCAAGTTTGCTTCTTAAAAATTAAAGGTAAAACCCAAATTTATTTATTAACCAAATTTGAATTTGATGCTGAAAAGAAAATATTTGTATATGCTTTGCTGACTTATCTCTGTGTTTATCCAAGAGGTGTCTCTCAAGGAGTATTTATCTGAGTTAGTCATCACATCCTGCCTTAGCATTTATCTTCCCTGAGAGTTAGGTCTTAGGCGGATGAGCTGAAGAGATTTAAGTGAATGCAGTATCCACGGGGGAAAGGGTCATAAGAGAAGCAGTGGCACCCAAATGAAAACTAAAATGTTAACTAAGGAGGGCCAAGGCTGGGCTCATTGCTTACTCTGTGAACTAGGGAAATGGAAGAATCTTCTCTAGAGAGAGTGAAAGGGTTCTGGGTCTGTTCCTGTCGGGCAGGAGAAAGTAACTAATTTACAAAGCAGAAACCATTGATTGACAGGTGCCTGGACAGACAAAGTCCCATAAGGCAAAGTGTGGCAGGGATGGTTAGCAGCATTATAAAAGGGAAGAAAAGGATATTTGCTGATTTCTCTTATTGTTTTTCCTCTAGGTTTCTACCATGCATAAAGTTTAAGAATCATCATTTAGAAAGCCAGCAACCATTTTTTTCCTAATACAAGACTGTGAAAGCAACATATTTTGTGAAAGCTACATATTTCACTCCCTCTATGCTTATCCTTATTACTGTTCGTTTCTGTCTGCAGAGTATGCATAATTTCTGTATGTGCAAAGATGCTGTGAATGTAATAGACTATTGACTTCAACATAACTTTGAGTTAAACTGAAGGAATAATAAGCAATGTTGATATTTGCTCCAAAATAAGATAAATGTGTAAACCTAATGCTCAGTAGGTTAAAAGAGCATTAGCTCCTGTTTTGATGGGATTTGCCCAATGTGTTTGACATTTGAAATATGAATAACTCAGGAGATCTTAAGAGATAACACAATAAAATGAGCTTATTTAATTTTATCTGTTTTTAAAATGTCAGCATTGCTTTGAAAGTGAATTATATGACATTGCAGCCTTTTCAAAAGATTAGCCAGGCTTTTGCTTTGCAATTTAAAAATTTTAAATTTTCTTTCTCTGTTCTCTTATGCTTTGTTAGGGAATGGAGTATAAGAAAAGAATTTTGAAATATTAAGCTCTAAAGGTGACCTAACCGATAAATTTAAATATTGGGAATCAGGTCTTATTTTGAATGTCTCCATTATGAGCACAAAAAAATGAATATCTATATCATTAGAAATGTGTTAAGACTTAGTTGTCAGCATTCTGCTTCAAAGGGCAGGCTAGTAAAATTCTCTGAAAAGGATTTTATGATTCTAATGTAGACTGAGCCAGAGAGTAAGGTTGTGGTGAGGTCACATCCCCCCCACACACACACCAAATTTCAGAGAATAAGGAAGCAATAAAAGTTGGTGTTGCATATTTCCTAGGTACTGGATGGCATATAAGGTCAAGAGTGATACTGGTGGAGTTTGGCTGATAAAAATTAAATGACAGAGGGAAAGAAATGTTGTCATATCAAAGATTTATTGATGACCTAGGGTGAGATTTTTATAAATTAAGTGCTATCTAGATGCATGACTGTTGCCTCGGTATTTGTGTTGTCAATAAATATTTGCAGAGCACCCATATCCACCAGGCTCAGTTCCATGCACTGGGATTCAGCAGCAAAGAGTCCCTGCACCCAAAGAGCTTTTACTTTGAGTAGGGAATCAGGTTGCAAATGAGTAATCAAATACACAAATAAAGAACAGGATTTCAAATACCAAAGGTTCGGGGCATCCACTCCTGTTCTGCCTGGTTTATATGATATGAGCAAATAAGTTTGCACTTGCTTAGAATGGTGCTGACTCTGGACAGGCGTCCACTCTACTACTCTGCCACATTAACACAGTTTATATAATATGCAGAACATACACACAAGGGAGTGTATCTGTTTGTGCTACATTTCCTTTTACCTGATTAATGTATCATTCATTCCCCAAGGAAATTCCTTTTATTGGGAAAGTAAAATATTGGAGGGAAACATTTTTTTTTTTCATGCTCCTTTAGCTTCCACGATGAGGAATTTTCTTAAACTCTTGTCTCATCTCTTATTCTTTCTCCCTGAAAAGTGGGGAGGAAGGATCTGGGCATTCGCAGCTCCTCTATGCCTTCCGTTCTTCCTGTAGGGGCCAGTGCTGTGTTCTGCTTTATATTTGACTAACCTGGTAAATCAACCTAATGTATTAGGAAACTGGCTCTGGCTCCATCTTCAAACTACTGGTTTCATTTACAACAAGGGGACTGGCACTTGTACTCTATCTCCTGGATACCAATATCTCAATTGATTTAGAAACTGACATATTGGTAAGTGCTTAGTGCTACCCTTAAATCCACAGGAAGTACAATAATAAAAAGCATCTATTTCAGAAATAAATGAAAACAAAAAAAGGAATAAATTAATTTAGATGATTTACTCAGCAAAGACACATTTGAGCCCTTAGTAAGCAGCCCTGGTCACTGGTGGTCTGTCTTCCACACTAAGAATAAACCTCTAAATGTTATAAGTCATGGTTAGCAAAATCAGAGGCAATTAATCGACTAAGATGGGTTAAATAGTCATTATTAATAGGACAGCTGAATTGTAGTAGATCCTTTGCATTCAATCTTAAATTAAAGCTTAGATTATTTCTTGGAAAGAGAAAAGAATTCACTTGATATCTGGCATCTAGGTTAATCCTCATCAATATTCCAATAAAGAGTACATTTTTTCTTCAGTCTCTCAGGCCTGGAACCTCACAATAACTTTTGCCTTTTTTTCATCTTTCTCTACTCCATTTCATTCCAGAAATCATCATGTTTTATCAGTTTTTTTTTTACATGTTTTTTCTTTCACAGTGCTGGTGATTGAACCCAGGAACTAGGTAAGTGTTCTATTACTGAGCTACATTCCTAGACCCATTTTTTTCTAAAGTGAATTAAATCATTTAGAATGAATGAGTGAAAACAAACTAAGCTTTATTTATTTATTTAGTAGCAAGGAGTCATTGAAAGCTTGTGAACAGGACAGACATGATTTACCTTATAAAACTCCACTGACCTCCTGCATTTATAACAATGCTTTTGTGCTGGTGCCTCCCTTATTCCTCTGAACCCACTAGTCTCCATCACTTCTTGTTACACATCAAATCTCCCCATTCACCTCTTATTCAATGCTGTCTTTCTATGCAACCTTTATCCCTATCAACATTTTCCTTCTCTTTATCTTATGAAGCCATATATTTATATCTTGAGTTGGATTTTGGGCACCATCCTGAAATTCTTTGTACTCATTTTATCTTTCCATATTCTACACCCATCTTTCTCAGGATGGATGGATGCTTCTTCAAATTTACATATTTCAGTCTTCTGTTCTAATTCTTCAACCTTCCCTGCACCCAACTCTTTCATTTCATCTCTTAAGGGATGTGGTAGGAAAGTATATGCTATTGCTCATACTTTCTCTCCACTTTATTCTTGGGAAAATGTTCTTAATCTGCAACTTTGGGTATTTACTTTTCTCATTTTCTTCAGAATGAGTTTTATATTTTCTCTAAAAAGTTTCTTTCAGGTAAGTCTGCCCAAATACTTTGTGTATCATGGACATGGTTGCCTTTATTTTCTTTAGCTAGATTTATTTTTCTTAAGCCATTCATCTGTTAATCTGCTTATTCCTTCTTTTATTGAACAGGTCCATATTGGATAACACGTATATTCTAAGTATTCACATGATGCCGAGGGAAATATTCATGAATAGTTTATATTGTAGAACTTTTTATTCATAAAGGAGAACACTAGCTTGCTGAATGGACCATCTGTCATTCTTTTGTAGAAAATCATAAGACAATTTCAAAGAAATCTGCTGAGGAAAAATGAGTTTGAATATTGCATAATTAAGAGTTCATGATTTTACATTATTCTTTATTTTTTTTAAACATTGTAGTTAAAAAAACACAGACAATTACCATCTTAACCATATTTTAGTGCACAGGTTATAGGATTAAATATAGTCACATTGCTCTGAAACTGCTCCCTAGGACTTTGTCAACTTGCAAAAGTAAATCTATATCCATTGAGTAATGACTCCTCATTCCCCACTCCTCCTACCCTCTAGTAACCTAGTTACACAATTATACATTGTTTTATGGGTTTGACTATCTTGTATACCTCATGTAAATGCAATCCTACAGCATGTCTTTCTGTGATTTTTTTTAACTTGGTATAATATTTTTAAGAGTCATTCATGCTGTAGCATAATACAGGAATTACTTCACTTTTAGGGTTGAGTAAGACTTCATTATATGCATGTGCCATGTTTTCTTTATACATTTATACATTCATCTGTCTATGAACATTGAGTTGCTTCTAGCTCTTGGCTATTAACATGAAATGAACATGAATATGTTTTTTGAGATCATGTTTTTAGTTCTCTTGGATATATATCCAAAAGTAGGATTGCTAGTCCAGATGGATATTCTATTTTTAATCTTTTGAGGAACTTCCATACTGTTTATCATAGCAGCTTCATCATTTTCTATTCCCATCAACAATGAACAAGAATTCCAAGGGCTGGGTCTGTAGCTCAGTGCCAGAGCACTTGCCTTGCGTGCATAAGGCACTGGGTTTGATCCTCACCACCTCATAAAAATAAAGGCATACTGTCTATCTACAACTACAAAAGAAATTTAAAAAAATTCCAAGAGCCAATCTGTTAAGACCTATCATTTACACCTCAAAACTATGAACACACAAGTCACTATTTCCAGGATGAACCTCAAGTCTTTGTTACCAGCTCCACATGAGTGTGCACCTGATAACCCACCAGGACAGCAGGTGTTGGAACATGCTCTTGGAGAAGCAAAGTGGGAGCCTGTTCTTGCAACCAGAAGGTTCCCCAGAGCTGAATTGTGCTTAATTTTATCAGGGAAGAGACCCATTCTCATCCAGAGCCCCCACCACCCCAGTAGACATAACAATATTAGTCTTCAAAAGACATACACACTTGGTACAGTCAATCTAGAAAACAGTATGGAGATTCCTTAGAAAACTTGGAATTAACTACCATTTAACCCAGCTATCCCACTCCTTGGTCTATACGCTAAGGACTCAAGAGCAGTATACTACAGTGATGCAGCCATATCAATATTTATAGCAGCATAATTCACAATAGCCAAACTGTGGAACCAACTTAGATGCCCTTCAATAGATGAATGGATAAAGAAACTGTGGTATATATACATAATGGGATATTACACAGCAATAAAAGAGAATGGCATTTGCATGTAAATGGATGGAGTTAGAGAATATCATACTAAGCAAAGTAAACCAATCCCAAAACACCAAAGGCCAAATATTTTCTCTGATAAGTGGATGCTAATCCATAGTGAGGGGGGCATAGAATGAGTGGAGGAACTTTGGATTAGCCAAAGGGGAGGCAAGGAAGGGGAGGGGACATAGAGATAGAAAAGATGGTGTAATGAGATGGACAATATTACCCTAGGTACATGTATGATTGCATGAATGGTGTGACCCCAATTTGTGTATAATCAGAGAAATGAAAAACTGTGCTCCATTTATGTAAAATGAATCAAAGGTAGAAAACACAAAAAAGACAGATGTATACACAGACACACACACAAAAAAAAAATACAATGAAGGAGAGAGAGGGAGGGAGGGAGGGAGGTGCTTTGCTCATGGCAGCAGATACATAGGATCATATTTTCTGTTGCTCATATTACAATCAGTAATCTCCAGATGTACCCAACATGGTCACCCTCCACTCTGCCACAATCTGAAAAATATATTATTAAACATGAGATCATAGCTCACATCACTGCTATAAACCAATTTACAATTTTTGCTTTTAATACATGGTATCTAGGGAAATCTATCTCCCTGGAAGATATGCCTAGAGGTTCTCCCAGCTACTTCCAGGTAACATAATACCTACTTAACTTATGTAGAATGTTTGTCCCTATGATCCCCACCCCCACCTGGGTTTACCTCTATGGTTCTGTTATATGATATCTCAAGGAGGATTAAGGTTGCAGGTAAAAACAGTTGTTCACCAGCTGGTCTTAAAACAGAAATATAATCCTGGATTATCTGGATGGTCTTGAGTTAATCACACAGACCCTTAACATCAGAAGAGGAAGGCCCAAGAGTCAGTTGGAGACGGGTAAGGTGAAATATAGCCAGGACAGACTTGAAGTGAAGAGAGGCTTTACCCACTGTTGCTGGGTTTGAAAATGGAGAAAGGGGTTCACTAACCATGGATCGCAGCAGGGTTTGGCACTCAGGTGACACCAGCAAGGACATGGAACCTTGACCCTGTAACAGAAGGAACTAAAACCTGTCAACAACTTACATGAGTAAGAAAATAAATTCCTCCCTGGAGCCTTTAGAAATGAACACAGCCCTTCCAATACCTTGGTGTTGGCCCAGTGAGAATATGCAAAACTCCCGATCTATAGAACTGCAGCACAATGATTTCATGTTGTGTTAAGCTGATAAGTTATTTTGATTTTTTTTATGGCAGCCATTGAAAACTAATATGCTACTTCATCACACTGTTTTAGGAATTCAATGGGGCAGCGTTTGCAAAACACAGAGTTTTACAATAGCAAGTGCCTGTCATTTTTGGTTTCTTCACCAGCAAAGCAAAACACAGCCCAAAGTTCCACAGAAAAGCCACACACAGAGCACAGCAGTGACCAGCTGTTGGTCTACACTCTGACCTCTGGGCTGATAGGACAGTTCTTGAGTGCAGTACCCATTCTGTTATCAAATTGTTAGTAAGATCTTGGCCAACTAGAGTGCAGCTCAAGGAGACCATCAGAACCAGGGACAAGTCTGGTATCACGTTCTGTAAGGAATTGTGGGAGGGGGTTTATGTACACAGATTAAAATTGAGAACACAGGGTAATTCAGGGGCATAAGTTGTTTTTAAAATAAGAGAAAAACTGCATTACAGAGGAACTATTAAACTTGTATTGCTCCAGAGAGTAATATTAAATGAATTAGTAAAAGCAATAGAAAGATAAACTTGCACTTGATGTAAAAGATGGCATCCTTGTATTTTGTTCATTTCATAAATTGTAATGAACTTTCTTAGTGAGCACTCAATCCCTGGAAAGTTTCAAATAGTGTAGGATGCACAAGCACAAAGAGGGAATTTTGCTCAGGGAAGCTCTGGTTCAGTTTCTGTCTCCCTGTTCCTGCACAACACAGGTATGCTTGCGCAAAAAAAAAAAAAAAAAAAAAAAAAATGCACACAGTTCATAAAGAAAATTGTGTCTCATTACATACTCACAAATATCACTGATGTGGACACAAAGACATTAAGAGTTTCGCTCCAGCTTTTTGTAGAAGAAATTCATCATGTATTTGTATTCACCTGCAAAGGTGAGGCTGTTGGTCAGGGCAGAGTAGGAGGAAAGGTGAATGTGAGTCAGGAATCTTGCTTCCTCAGTTGATCAATATAACCAGAGAAATAAACCTTCATTGAAGTAGAAATGGTTTATACTCTTCCTCTTAATGAAATACTTCAGCTCTGAATCAAAGCTCTCAAAACCTGATGTTGTATATTTGCTAATGAATTTTATTAGTATATCCATTGTGTCTATTAAAGTCCATCATCTTTCACATTTTCATCACTAAAACTAATATATCCAATCCTCTTTCTATGTACATTGGCATTTCTGTTGCTTTGAAAAAATACTTTGTTACTTTACCGTATCTGGTCAGGGTTTGTTTATCTCAAGTGGATGGTTTTATCTCTTAGGATCTAAAATGTTTTGATGTTGACACTTTATTGATAAGACCAGAAAATGTCAGTGGAATGTTTTTACCAAAATGTGTTACCTTTGCTACTTAATTGAGAGCAACCATGCCATTGATGTTAAGAAATACCCTTACTTTATTTTTTTTTATTATTTTTTTTCTCAGTGTTGGGTATCAAACCCAGGACTTCATGCATGTTAGGCAAGGGCCCTACCACTGAACTATATAACCCCAGTTCTGTATCTTAATTTTAGAAAAGCTAAAATCTGAACTAGTTTTTCCTTGGAGGATGAAGAAATGCTCTTATTAATAGAAGATGATGATTAATAAGTTTAGAACTTTATTATTTATAGGGAATTAAATATTGAAACACCACCATTCATAATTCCCAATGAAATAACTAATCAGAAAAGGATTAATAAAAGATGCTAAAACCATAAATAGTGGCTGTTGAACAGAGAGTATTGACAATAGTCTTAGTGCATCATGCCAGAGTATTGATAATTATAAGGGGGAAAAATACTTTTATAGTAAGCGTATTTGGTGTGCACCATTTCAGAATAGTGATGCAGTTTAGCAAAGGGTGGGTCAACATGAAGTTATATATTTCATACTGATTCAGATGGAGTAATATCCAAAGTCATCTATGGCTTACATATTCTTACCAAGATTAAATTATAAGAATAAAGAAACAAAGTACACTATAAGAAAATATTTGGAACAACACAAATATGTTGCAGTAATTAGAGAAAAATTAAATATAGACTGGGTACTAGATATCTTTAGAGAATAGTTAATTTCCACAGATATGAAAATGACATTGTGGTTATATAGAAAAAATGCCCTGGTTTAGAAAAAAAGTGCGTATGAATGTATTAAGGCTAAAATGTCATATGATTGCAATTCAGCTTCAAATGATTTAGCAAACATAATAGTAACAATAAGACATATCTATAGATAAAGCTAACATTACAAAATGTTCACAATTATTGATTCAGAAATAAGTATACAGGTGGTTCTTCCATTATTCTCTCAACTTTTCAAGGGTGAAATTTGTCATATAGTTGGGGTAAGCATATATTCAGATGATGACTATATATTGATTTAAAAGCACATTAGGAACCAATAAACAAATCCATAAAGTTCAAAAAAGTCCTGCCCAAAGTGACATGAGTTGATAAACTTATCCATCTTAGCAATATAAAGTAATTGAGCCAAAGGTATCTAGATATGATCTCTTTTAGTGGTATTAGAGGAGAAACAAGCAAATGAATGAGGAATCCCATTGTATATAACAGCTTCTCCTGGACCAGAACTTAGCATGGTAGATCCCTATTCTGTGTAAACACTTTGGTAAGCAAAACCCATGGGAGACTGGCCCTCCTCTGGAGACATCAATGTGAGCATGAGGAAGGGTAATATAGTGTGGATTCAAGGGTGAAATAGGCTGAGCTGCTGGCGTCCATGTTACAGTCAGTCACTTCTTAGGGTACAGCTTAAGCTTCCTGGTCCTAAAAAAGAGATGGACCTCTGTGCAGCCAACTTTGATCTTAGAGGAAGAATGATTACTGCATCCACTCTCAGATACTAAATCAGGAGGAAATGTCAATCCAGACTTACAGGAACTGTTCTGTGAAGAGATGACAAAAAAGATAATTAACTAAATTACCTGTTAAATCTATTCATTTTAGAACCTTCTAGAAGCTGTGTAATATAAAATGGTATTTTATTCCATTAAACCACATACACATTAGGAGTAAGATCGAAAGAGCTATAAAGTACTGATGTTGGTCCACGGAAGTCATTTGGCCAAATAAATACCACCCACATCCTCTTGGATGAGGAGTAGGGACATTGGACCAATAAGTGCAAGCTTTAGAGTCAGTCAATGGATGAGGGAAAGGACTTGGCAGCAGGGGAACAGTATGTCCAAGGAAACAGAATTGGATTTTCCAGGGGTTTGGAGTAGATGAAGAAGGTTACTGAGGAATGAATCTGGCTTGGGATAGATCATCCAGGGCCTGGTGTGCACACTAATACAATAATTCTTATTATACATACTTGACTCTTTGATTTTCAGTGAGAATTTCTGTAGGTTGGTGTTTTAATGTCTTTGAAAATCTGGAAAAGCTATCATAAATGTTTAGGAGCTTTCAAATGACATTCTATTTTAGTTACTGTAGACTATTTGCACAAGAAGCTATTTTCTGTAACAAGTAAACCCTAAAATCTACAAATACAATAGAAGTTTATTTGTTTCTTACATACAGTATTGGGTGCATGAACAAATTTGGAAGATTAATGTTCTCCATGTGATCATTCAGGAAACAAATGGTCAGAGGTTTTGCTATCCTCAAGTTTATTCCAAGCTTTCCCTGAGTGTCTCAGCTTTCCATTGGATCAAGGGAGATAAAAAATGCCTGAGGATAGCACAAGGCTTTTACAGTGAGTCCAAACACAGTGCACATCATATTCTGGTATCTAGAATTCAGTTCCATGGTTCCACAATGGCTAAC